>NW_004443957.1:5424534-5475520 GCF_000243295.1 Trichechus manatus latirostris | reverse complement strand
CAGCTTCTGCAGCTGTGTGACTTGGGAGAGGCCTCTACCCTGATCCACAGACTTGGGACGTTCTAGCCTCTACAATCGCGTGAGCTGTTTCCTTGATATAATCTCTCTCTCTATATATATATATTTATACACTTTACTGGTTTTGCTTCTCTAGAGAACCCAGCCTAAGACACCAGGTTTGTCTTCCAAGGCATGACTGGGTTGGTTCAAACCACCAACCTTTCAGTTCGCAGTTGAGCTCTTGGCCATTTGAGCCACCGAGGGATCCTCAGTGTTTCATAGGTAGGTGTTAACAGACAATCTAATAATTAGATGGTAAACTACTACTGTGTTTCTACTGTCACATTTGGTGGGGCCTGTAATAAAGAATGAATGAAGACAGAAGGAGAGTTTGGTTTCTGCTGAGGCAGTACAGACGTTCTAAGTACATTGATTAGTGTCATGATGTCTCTGTGACCTATTCAGTTTTAGAATTGTCTGAGAACTAAGGAACAGATTCTAGGAGGAAGGAGGACTTGAGTAAACAGAGACTACACTCTAATGCCAAAATCCAGACTCTTAACTATATGCAGTTGAGAAAAGGCCTCCTTCCCTTTTCTTTGGAAATCATCCTTTAAGTCAGGAAATGACCCTTGTTTCTAGTAATCTGTACAATCACAATTATGTGATGTGTGAGGTAATGAAACTATAAAAATATATTATGAGTGTTTTATGAGTCTACCCAAAGATCCCTTTTCTCAGGCTCTGCCTGGTGATTTGAATTTCTCCTGCATGATTTTGATTCTACAGGTACACTTTATAGTGAATGGTCACGGAAAGTCTCCCTGACCGAGAGATAGCATTCAAGTTGAGATATGAATGATAAAAAAATGAAGCCAGCCTTACAAGATGGGAGGAAAGGGCACTCCAGGCAGAAAAGGCATTTAACACAAAGATCTTATGGTGGTAACTCCCTTATCATATTTGTAGAGCAGAAAGAAGTCCATGAGGCTAAAGGAGAAGAGCAAAGGCAGAGTGAGAGGAAGGGAGATCAACAAGTTAGGCAGGGTCCAAAATATACAAGGTTTTGTAAGCCAGATAAGTTCTCCATTGGTGATCTCATACCTTGGGAAAGGAGACCCAAGATCAAGACCTGGGGCGTTTAAACCTTTAAGTGTCAAACAACAGAAGGGGGCTGTCACAGATTGAATTGTGTCCCCCAAAAATATCTGTTGACTTGGCTAGGTCACGATTCCTAGTATTGTATGATTGTCTACCATTTTATCATCTGATGTGATTTCCCTGTGTGTTGTAAATTCTATCACTATGATGTAATAAGATGGATTATCGGCAGTTATATTGATGAGCTCTACAAGATTAGATAGTGTCTTAAGCCAGTATCTTTTGAGATATAAAAGAGAGAAGCAAGCAGAGAGACAGGGGGACCTCATACCACCAAGAAAGCAGTGCTGAGAGCAGAGCACATCCTTTGGACCTGAGGTTCCTACGTTGAAATTCTCCCAGACCAAGGGAAGACTGATGACAAGGACCTTCCTCCAGAGTTGACAGAGAGAGAAAGCCTTCTCCTGGAGCTGTTGCCCTGAATGTGGACTTGTAGCCTACTAGACTGTGAGAGAATAAGTTTCTCTTTGTTAAAGCCATCCATTTGTGGTATTTCTGTTATAGCAGAACTAGATGACTAAGACAGGCCAAATAAACAACACTGAGAAGGAGTGATCAATGACTTAGGAAGAAAATCAGTAAAGCCGTCATGACAAAAATCACATGATCATCTCAACAGATGTGGAAAAGCATTTGACAAAATCCAACAAACTTTCATCATTGAAAAACCACTCAACAAAATGAGAAAAGAAGGGAACCTCCTTAACCTGATAAAGGTCATCTGTAAAGAATCCACAGCTAAGATAACAATTAATGGTGAAAGACTGGATGCTTTTCTCTTAAGATCAGGAACAAAACAGCAGTGTCCACTCTTACTACTTTTATTCAAAAATGTCCTTACTGGAGGTTCTAGCCAGGGCAATTAGATGAGAAGGGTCTGGGTTTGGGGTCTTTAAAGCCATCAGGGATAAATAATAAACTAAAGAAGAGCTGCTTTCCCTTAAAAAAAAAAAAAAAACTTATAGTACCACAGATGTGTATGTGGTCGGACTATTGCCTCAACAGACATTATACAGTGCATGACTGTATTGGAAGAAAATGGAATTAAAGAGAAAAAAAGGGATTAACTCAGGCTTTCAAAAAATCTTCTCTAAGCCCTCTGAAGGTAATCAAAAGACAAAGTGAAATCTTAGTAAAAAGAAACAAATGTTTTTTAGGTTGAAAGAAAGTAAATACCTTCTCTCAGTCTGCTGGTGTCTTGTCAATTTCTTGATGTTGTCCTTTGAAGCACAGAAGTTTTTAAATTTGATAAAGTCTAATTTATCAAATTTTTCTTTTGCTGCTTGGGCTTTTGGTGTCATATATAAGAAGCCATTGCCTAATTCAAAGTAATGATTTATGACTTTGTTTTCTACTAAGAATTTTATAGTTTGAACTCTTACATTTAGGTCTGTGATCCATTTTGAGTCAAAACTTATGCTGAGTGAAATACATCAGTAACAAAAGGACAAATACTTTATGATCTCACTTATATGAAATAAGCAAATAAAAAAAAAAACCCTTTGCCGTAGAGCCAATTCCGACTCATAGCAACCCTAGAGGACAGAGTAGAACTGCCTAATATGGTTTCTAAGGAGTGGCTGGTGGATCCAAACTGCCAACCTTTTGGTTAGCAGCCAAGCTCTTAATTACTGTGCCACTAGGGCTCCATAAAGTAAATATATAGAAACCAAAAATTGTTAGTGGTTACCAGGGGTGGGAGAACAGGGGAAACGGAGAGTTACTGTTCAGGGGACACAAAGTTTATCTTAATGGTGGTGAAAGAATTCAGAAAAGGATATTGAGAATGGTTGCACAACTTGAAGAATGTAATCCATGTCACTGAATTCTACATATAGAAACTGTTAAACTGGTGTGTGTTTTGTTGTATATATTTTCACCACAATGAAAAATAAAAGATAATTATGTAGTCCTATAGTCCTTATTTTCAATTAATTCACTGGTATTCTGTTTTATAAAAAAATATTTTTCACTGCTCTGAGGATAACACTGTGATAAAATATTAAATGATGATAATAAGCACTCTACCTCTGAGGTCTTCCACTGTTTCCTGTGCTGGCAACTCCTAAATAAATGAAAGAACAAAAATCAATATGTGACTCAGCTCACGGCACATTTCCAGTCAGCCAGCAGATATTGATCAGCAGCCACTGTTTTTCTAAAAGGCATGTAAGGAGGAGACAACAGAGTGCCCACTCTCCTCAATCTTCTAATAAAATGGGTAGCAAAAATGAATAGAAAAAAAAAGATATATATATATATACATGTAAGTGTAGACATCCAAGCAAGAGAGCTGTACTGGGATTAAGGGGGGTTGATAATTATGGAAGGAAAAAGGAGAGAGAATAAGGCACTACTTATACTAGAATAAATTGTTGTTGTGCCGTAGAGTCGATTCCAACTCATAGCAATGATAAAGGACAGAGTAAAACTGCCCCATAGGGTTTCCAAAGAGCGGCCAGTGGATTCAAACTGCTGACGTTTTAGTTAGCAGCCTGAGCTGTTAACCACCTCGCCACCAGGGCTCCAGTAGAATAAATAGAGCCTGCTAAAAAGTTGGGGGAGAAGACAGAAGTGGCCGGGGCCAGAGTACTTGCAGCACAGGATCGGGTGTTCATCTATGGTCCCAAGTGCGTGCCTCAGGCTGCTTCCACACTCTGAGGATGTGATATTCCATTAACACAGGGACCAGAACTTATGAATATACAGCTAGTCTGCACGCAAAGTAAAAATGCTGCCACTGCACACTTCCATTCAAAGAGGAATCAAACACAAAAACAAAATGAAAGAGGAAAACAGCACTAACCAATAGCCCGGAAGAGTGGTGAGAGTTTATGCTTTGCCTGCGGGAGCTGCGGTGGAGAGGAGGCGTGGGTAGGTTGCTATTGGCCTCTTCCTTTTCGCCATTGTTAATCTGTCTATTATTGCTAATCCAACACAAGAAACACAAGACCGTGATTATATAACAAAATAGAAACATGACTCTTTCAGTATTAGTCTAAAATCAAATTTTCTTCCAGGTCCATTTTGTCATATTCTTCACTGTATAAAAATCTCATTTTTAAGGGAGAGTAGTAAACATTATAAACATTACTTTTAAATTATAGGGCATGTTCTCTCACAGAACAATCAGAAATAAGGACAAGAATAGAGGCAATGATGCTTACTCAAGAATTACTTAATATTTTATTACTTTCATATTAACAAACATGGATGTTATTTTTAAAAATACTGTAAGCATTTAAATGACAAGATAAAAATACTGAACTAAAGTGCTAAGCCTAATGCAAACAAACTTAAGATCAGGGTATAAGGCCATATTGATAGACAGTTAAACTATCTTGATTACGAAAATCAATTTTATGCCTAACTGAAAAATATTTTTAAAATATATATATCTGTGTCTGCCTGTACTGGCATATTTTCATAAACAACTACAAAGTGAGAAAAATCTTTTTCATCAAAATTAGAGCATTTTAATTATGAACTGACACATTAATTGGAAAAGTTACCTCGGATTTTTGTGATTAGTTATATGTTCACTGTTGGCCTCTTTGTCTTTATGGAGCTTCTCTTTCCTTTTGGAGGGCTTTTGCTGAATTACTTCCCCTTTGTCAAACATGAGGTGTAGGCGATAACTGACCAATTTGATTACTGTGAAGAATATAGTCACTGAACTGCAGTAAAAAAATACAGTGAACGCATTTGGAGGAAAAGCCTAAAAGGAGAAAAAGAAAGAAAATATGAAGCCCTGAGCTTAGTAAACACTGATAGTCATTCAATTACAGGATTGCTTTTTTTGTTTTGTCTTTGTTTTAAATCTGAACGCATTTTTTTGTCTATTTATTGAACATAAATCAAGCAAGATATTAAATTTTATGAATTTTATAAGTTTTCTTGGCTATAATATTTGAGGAGAAAGAGCTGCTACCTCCCCCCCTCCCCCACCACCACCTTTAGTCTTTCTTGTTTCTCAGGTTCTTGTACTAGGTGGGTTGGTGAGCAACATGTGATTTGCAGGCAGGAACCCACAGAACAAGGTGAACCTTCCCCTTTTCTATAGCTTAATCCTATCTTCCTGCACATCTGTTCTCAAAGGCCAGAAGAAGGCCGTTTAGATGTTGTTTCCTTCAATGGAACACAAAGAGCCTTGTGGAGAGTCCAGAAAGAGAGGAAGAGAAAGATTAGCATTGTGTCCCCCTCCTTCCCCTCCCAAGCCTCCCATTAGGCTTACATCTGTAGGGCCATGGATTTCCCTAGAATGGTGACACAGACAAGAGACCAAATAGGGTGTATACTGCTTCCAGGAGGAAGAAGGGCATGTCCAGCAGTGACAAGTTATCTTAACATGGAGATCATGATAAAGTTCAATTCAGTTCTGTCCAATCCTCTCAAGAAACAAAAAGAATCACTTGGGGCCCATGTTAGTAACTGCCCCACCCCTTAGGAACTCCCACCGTTAAATCAAAACTAAACTCATTGCCATTGAGTTGATTTCAACTTATACTGACCCTATAAGACAGAGTAGAACTACCCCACAGGGATTCCAAGGAGAGGCTGGTGGAATCAAACTGCCTACCTTCTGGTTAACAGACAAATGCTTAATCAACTGCGCCACCAGGATCTACTAGGATCTCCCACATACCTCCTAGTTCTTTCCCAGGACCAAGGATCATTACAGGCTCAATGACCTTTCTTAAAACTAAATCCTTTGGAATGCAGACAGATTCTAGAGTGTCCCAGGACTATACAAAGGGCAGCCTCAATGAACAGCAAGAACCTTTCATCACTAGGCCTCCCTGAAGGACTTCAGAGATCCAGCAATGAGTCGTGGTCTGTGCTGTGTCCTGGAACACAGCCAGGTCCACACACAGCATGGCCCTGTCCAGCTCTGCTCCTATAGCAGCCCCCGCCAACCTGCCAACCTGCCCCAGCCCATCTGGGGTTTAGCATCAAGGTAAAATGGTCCTTGAAACAGAACAGCCCAGCAAAAAGAATTTCAAAGAAAGAGAAACACAATCACCAACAACCATAAGATGAAATGAGGAATTATCACCGTCACTGACTCACTTTTAAGGCAAAAAAACTCCACATCAATATAAACCAACAAATAAGTGAATAAAAAAATCACAAGATAATATTAGAGAGAGACAGATAGACAGACAGATAGATAAATAGATAGATAATGGATAAATCCAGGTCCCTATCTGGAAGTGGGTAAGTTTCACATTTACATATGCATCTTGATGTGACGCCGTGAAACAATTCAAGCAATATATAGACACGTTAAAAAGAGCAAGAGATAGGGGGCCACTAATAGCCACCACCACTTTTTCTTAATGTGTCTATATTATTTAGGTTTTCACATTTCAGTTTAAAGCTAGAAGGTTAATTTGAGAAAAGTGGCAAAAGAAGGGGAAACTCTATATGGTACAATGGATTCCAGAGTGCTGTCATAAACAAATTATATTCAAAAGTTATTTACATTTTTATACAATTTAGGCTTCATAGTTCTCTGGTTGGCAGGCGTAGCAGAGACAGTTAGTGGTCACCCATCTAAATATTCCATCTACCACCCATCTGTCAGCTTGCATGTTGCTATGATGTTGGCAGCTATGCCACCAGTATTACACATACCAGCAGAGTCACCCATGGTGGACAGATTTCAGTGGAGCTCCCAGACTACATAACACTGATTAGGAAGAAAGGCCTGAAGATCTACTTCTAAAAATCAGCCAGTGAAAACCCTATGGATCGTAACAGAACAGTGTCTGATATAGACTCGACCATATCAACAATTGTGGGATGACACAGGACTGGGCAATGTTTGCCTGTTGTACATGGGTTCATGATGAGTCAGAGCCAACTCGACAACATCTATAAAGAACAACGAACATTCCACACACTCCCCTATACTTCCCAGCCTCCCCTGCAGTTAGTCCACTTCCATGTGACTACTTTTGGCCAATGGACTATGAGCAGGAGTGGCTGGTGTCACTTTTGTTGTCGTTAGGTGCTGCTGAGTCAGTTTCAACTCCTAGTGACCCTATGTACCACATAATGAAACACTGACTGGGCCAGCGCCATGCTCACAATCATTGTTATGCTTGAGCCCACTGCTGCAGCCACTGTGTCAATCCACCTCGGTGAGGGTCTTCCTCTTTTTCAATGACCCTATACTTTATCAAGCATGATGTTCTTCTCCAGGGACTGATCCCTCCTGACAATATGTCCAAAGTATGTAAGACGTAGTCTCGCCACCCTTGCTTCTAAGGAGCATTCTGGTTGTACTTCTTCCAAGACAGATTTGTTCCTTCTTTTGGCAGTCCATGGTATATTCAATATTCTTCACCAACACCACAATTCAAAAGCGCCAATTCTTCTTTGGTCTTCCTTATTCATTGTCCAGGTTTTGCAGGCATATGAGGCAACTGAAAATACCATGGCTTGGGTCAGGCACACCTCAGTCTTCAAGGTGACATCTTTGCTTTTCAACACTTTAAAGAGGTCTTTTGCAGCAGATTTGCCCAATGCAATGCATCTTTTGATTTCTTGACTGCTGCTTCCATGAGTGTTGATTGTGGATCCAAGTAGAATGAAATCCTTGACAACTTTGATCTTTTTCTCCATTTATCATGATGTTGCTTATTGGTCCAGTTGTGAGGATTTTTGTTTTATGTTGAGGTGTAATCCATACTGAAGGCTGTGGTGTTTGATCTTCATCAGTAAGTGCTTTAAGTCCTCTTCACTTTCAGCAAGCAAGGTTGTGTCATCTGCATAACATAGGTGGTTAACGAGTCTTCCTACAATCTTGATGATGCGTTCTTCTTCATATAGTCCAGCTTCTTGGATTATTTGCTCAGCATACAGACTGAATAGGTATGGTGAAATATGAGCTAGGATGCCTTCTCTATCCCCCTCTTTTCCTCTTTACTTGGTGATCTCAAAGGCCATGTTTTCCAGATGGAACATCCACAAGATGATGGAACTTCCTTCAACCTAGGTGCCTGACTGACTCTGTGGAATGAGGCGCTACTGACCCAAGATGGACATGTAACATGAGTAAGAAATAAACTTTTGATCCATTAAACTCTTGAGATTTGGGGTGTTATCTGCTGTAGCAGTCAGCATTGCTTAACCTACTTAATATAGGGGTTCCTTTTCCAAGGAGAAGCTTCTATTTAAATTATTGAATTTTCCTAAGAGCCACATATAATCTACTTTGAGACATACTGAGAAAACCCTAAGGCACTGGGAAAAGAATGCTAGGAAAGAAGTTGTTGTTGTTGTGTGCCATCCAGTCAATTCCAACTAATAGCAACCCTACAGGACAGAGTAGAACTGCCCCATAGGGTTTCCAAGGCTGTAGTCTGCCGCATCTTTCTCCTGTGGAGTGGCTTGTGGGTTCAAACTGCCGACCTTAAGATCAGCAGCCGAGCGCTTAACCACTGTGCCACCAGGGCTCCTTTAGGGAAGAAGAAGGGGAGAGAAAAAGATTATATGTGGCTCTTAGGAAAATTCATTTGGAAAAAAACTGGCTTGCCACAATAAGAACAGATAATACTTTTAAATTTATGCTTATAAATACAAACTTTAGCACAAGTTTGGTGATGCTGAAATCAAGAGAAGGCAGTAAGTTAAGAGTTTGAAGTTACCATGAGCATTAGTATCTCGTTTGCAGCCCCAGTGAGAACAGCCTGTCTCACCCTCCATGATGGACCACGTGGCACTGTGTCATATCCCCAGAAAACCAAAACACCTCACCAGGCCCTAGTGAGAGACAGAGATTTTACTCAAAATTTCCTGGGAAGAGAGGGAAAGTTTTACAGCATGGCATACATGGCACATTATTCTTCCTCAAATTCCCTGCTCTCATGATTCCTATAAAAACTCTCGCTTCAGTAGACCCTCCAAACAGAATCTAGCCTTTCTCCCAAATATCTCTTTATTCATGTCATGCAATTAAACTCTTACCAAGCTCCTCCAATTCTATATCCCAGAGACATAACTGAAAATCATTTTCAAGGTCATTTTACTAAGGATGTCATCAGGCCCAGTCAGCAAAAGAGCTCCAACTTCTGGGATGTGCTCTCCTTAGAAGTACGGGGGAGGGGGGTTAGGAAAGAATGGGTCAGAGATGAGTAGCTATAATATTATTTTTAGTTTACATCACAGCTTTATCCCTTCTGATGTAAGGTATATTCAGACTGTGAATAAAAGCTTACTTGTTCCCAGGGGAATCATAATTTCTTCTTAATCTCCATGAACTTACCATTTTAACACATTCTGATTAATAATTTAAAAAAAAAATAGTTGCCATCAAGTCTAGTTGGACCCATCTATGCAGAACTGCTCCATAGAGTTTTCAAAGCTGTGACCTTTCAGAAGCAGACCAGGCCTTTCTTCCGAGGAGCCTCTAGGTGGACTCAAACCTCTAACTTTGAGCACTTAACTGTTTGCAACACCCAGCAACTCCTCTGATAAGAGAAGACATTTTCACAACTGTATCCTTTAGTTAAAGAAAAGCTGTATGTTGTTCTCTGGCCCATTATTAATATAACTAGCAGTATAATAATTAATTCGACTATTCTTTTTCTGACAAAATTTCATGAAAAACAGTAAGCTGTTACCAAACAAGCAATTACAAATATTGTCACACCTCATGAGACTGGATCTCAGGACTCGGCACAATCTCAAAATGCCTCTCCGTTGGATGACCCAGATAGTTCACAGCCCACCCAACGGCCCACAGTCATGCTACCCTCCCATCTCCTGAGTGGTCTGCTGGAGCAGTAATCTGGATGAGTAAGGACTAGCTATAAAAGATGCCTGTGTTCAGTGAAAATAAGCCATTTCCCAGAGACTGAGGGTGCAGACCAAAAGAAGGATGCTTTTGGGGGTTTCAAACTTTCTCTCTGTGTACTTCATAAAGGCACTTCATCAATTTCCTTTCACAAACTAATTTAGAAGATGATTGCTGGAAGGAATATTTTCATTTTTAAAGTGAAGAAGCTGAAGCACATAGTTGGCTACACTACAGAGTTGATCATAAAACTCCTCTCAACCACAAGTTATTTACCCAGTAATCCCAGTTACCTGACAGAGAACCTTGGACTCAGAAGAAATTTTAAAGAAGGCTCTGGCCCATTAGAACACTTTACTGTCAGAAAAAACAGTGCTTCGCACTCCTCTGGCTTTCAGGAGAGGTGATTATTCTCTCTGCACAGCTGGCCTCTCTGCATCTCTGACTCACTCCTTCCTTACTGATTTCTGGGGCATGTTTTAGGTTGCGGGGTCTGTGCATGCCTGCCTCACGCCTTCATCACATTCTCCCTTGGGAGCAGTGGGCTGGACACTGGAAGTGTGTGTCCTGAGTGGCTCCTCCACGCTGCAAGGTTCCAATGTCAGGGCCCACATCAGAGGCCTTCCCCACTCCCTTTGACTGTGTAGGACAGTGTGTATAACTCTGGGGTTCAAAATGAGGAAGTCAACTTGCCTGTAGTACAAGTCACATTCCTAATGTCAGCTGCATCAGCAGTGAAGGTGATACTCTGAACCCCATCTCTTTCACTCCTTCATGTTCCTCAAGTGGCTCAGAAAAGGGAGTGCTACTTATTGGGTCACCATGTCTATTAGCAAAGTTCATACACTTTACTCAAAGAACTGTCACTTAGAGCTTCATTTGGAAGCTCTATGCTCTTCAGCTAGACATAATTCATTTGTGTGGCACATCATAAGCCTAATAAATTTGGTTTACCAGTCCATAGCAAAAATAGAAGCAAATTTGATGCCGAGTGAGGAATAGATAGAAGTAGGTACAAAAATGTTATAAGGCATGGTAAGTGGGAAAAGTAAAATTACAAAAAAAAAAAAAACCGTAAAAAAGCAAAAGCAACTCTGTGGTCATTTTGAGAAACATCATCCCTTAATACATCACTACCAAAACATAATAATATATATAGAATTACAAAGAAAATGTTAATGACATTCAATATAGTGCTCTTAGAGAAGGCAAGAAAATTTGAAATGCCATCAATGTGGGTAAAATAAATTGAATTTTCTTCCTTAAACGTTAAGCATCAAGTAATTTGGAAAATATGTTTCTCAAAATATGTGGCCTAATAAACAAGGCATTAACCTGCAAAAGTAACACTCATGTTCATTTTTGACATTCATGCAGTGATCACGGAGTGCTGAGATTACCCTGCTGCGTGCCAGAGTGTTCTCTCTGCTGTGGGAACCTGCCTAGCCTGGATATTCATGCCACCGGGGGCAGACACAGGCTTTGGAACCTGCTAGCTCATGCTTCTGGAATCCTGACCAGTTCTATAACTGTTAGAAGACCTTGGGGTTATTCCAAAAAGACAAGGTTCAGACAGAGCAATTTGAATTGTCAAATCCACTTCAGAGACAACCAGTAAGAGAGATCCTGTTTTGTTCTTCCATTTGGTAAAATCAAGAGAGATGCTGCTCAAGTCCAAATTCCATCCACTCCAACACAAGCTCACTGCCCATAGTAAGGTACAAGGGGAAGTCCCACACTGCTAGCTCAAGCCATAAAGCTGATCAAACTTCATTTTCATTTACCCTTTCAGGTATTCAACAAGTATTGACTGAATACGTATTCTGTACCAAGTGCTGTGAACAAGACAGGCAAATTTTCTGCTTTCAAGGAGCTTCCATCCTAGCATAGACTAATTACAATCAATTGCAAAATTAATTTTCATCCAACAAGGGACCTGACCTAGTTTGGAGTGTCAAGGAATGATCCTTTAAGGAACTGATATTTACCTTGAGCACTGAGGGATGAACTGAAGTTAACTAGGAAAGGCAAGTGTGGAGATTTCACTGGGAACAGAGCATGCAAAGATATAAATTGGCATTAAAGATACATAAGCAGACCTGTGCAGCTGACAGCCCTGGTGACAGGCAGGAGGAGAAAGGAGTGAGATGAGGCTGGAAAGGTGGGAGGAGCCAGGGTATACAGAGCCTCGTGGGCCCTTATCAAGTCCTTCCTCAGTCCTTGCTGGGGGAGCCGATGGTGACCTGCCTGATAATCACCCACTTGTATCCTCAGTTTTCAGGAGAGTCCCTCTCAAACACCATCTTAACCACATCACTCCCCTGTGCAAATATAGGACACTTGTATTGTGTTAGGCAGAAATATGACTTTGTTATTGTCTTTACTTGGAGATTATGTATGGTTTGAGGAGATACGTATGTGTGCCAAGTTGACAAGCAGTAGACTATGATGGTTTATTTTATGTGTCAACTTGGCTAGGCTCTGGTGCCCAGTCGTTTGGTCAAACACTAGTAGTTGCTATTATGAAGTAATTACATGTGATTAGATCAGCTGGCCTAAGAAAAACAGATTACCTTTCATTATGTGTGTGGGCTTCAATCAATTAGTGGCCTTGAGAGCAAAAAAAGGAGATTCCCTAGAGTGTGTTCTGCCTCCAGACGGTAATAGACATTTTTCCAGAACTCCCTCACTCTTCACTTTTCTCGGTGTCTGATCTATGGATTTTGGATTTGCCAGCTTCCCACAATTGTGTAGCCAGTTTCTTGAAGTAAAGTTTAAAAATGACAATAATATACATATACATACACACATATGATATTACGTATACCCCACTAGTTCTGTGTCTTTAGAGAACTCTAAGATACTACTCCAACACTGTTTATATTAGTTCCAAAACTTTTCACCAGCAAAAACCCTTGGGCCTCCAAGGTTCTTGACCATTACATAATTGGAGTATGCTCTGCTGTCTTCTGCCTCTGTCCTGAAGGAGTAAACAACCTAAATGGGGAGATAAGATTAATGTGCACGAAGTGATATATAAACAATACAAAGTGACACTCACATAAACTGTCTTATCTGAGCCTCCAGGCAGTCCAGTTAGAGAAAGTGGAAAAGATCATAGAGAACTGGGAGTGTTGTTGAGGGCTTCACAGAGAAGCTGTGCTTTGACCATGGATGCAGGAATTAGATAATGCAAGAGATGGAGCAGTGGGTCTAAGTGAGGGCAGGGGCAGGGGCATATATCATTTGCCCAGATGTAACAGATGAAGCCATCAGAGTAACCTGATTCTCCAGAAGAGAAGAAGATAATGAAATGCAGGGACAGACTTGAAGAGAAGGTCCAGAGTTAAGGAACAGGGGCGGAACGGAGCCAAACAAACACTAAGAAGTAATGACAAGGATGAGAAATGCCAGGATACATCTTTCTTCTCAGTATCATAGATTGTGTCTATCATTTTTTTTTGATCAATCAGTTAGTAAATGGTTTAGTGTATGCTATGTGGTAAGCACTCTGATTTCCAAATCAACTATTATCTGTGCCACTCAAAAGTTACCACACTTTTATGGACTCTCCTTACAAGTTATTATAGCCTCCTTGAATGCAAGAGTCAAGTCTACTCTTACACACAGTCGGCAATGTACCCTTTCTTGGCTTGAGCAGGAATGTAGGACCCTGATCTTCCTTACGCCCATTTCCAAGGCTCTACAAACAGTGGCAAGGGCAAACTGTGCTTCCCTCAGGAGCTGACAAAGCTAAGGGTAGGGAAAAGCCTGGACCGAAGTAGCTGACTCATGGCACGGTGTCAAGGATCCCAGACTGGGTTGCTTGCCAGGACTGCTCAGTTCTCTTGAGATGACAAATGTGGGGTGTGTGGAGGGGAGAAAGGATCCTGCAGCAGCAACACCATATCAATGAGACCAGTACATTGAGAGGCAGCTACCACTGTGATGGAAAGGGAAGATCAGGAGCCCAATCTCAAGGGTTAGAGTTAGGAAAGATCTTGGAGACTTGTGCCTGGTGGTGGAATGGGGGAATCCATTTCTGTAAGCAGGAGTGGAGATTTCTAGGAAGTAAAGATTTTCTGATAATCAAGAGACATGAGTATAGATTATATGTCTGTTCTTTATTGTCAGCTTTGCTTCTCCAGTCCTTCACAACTGGAGATACTGATGCCCTTCACTCCATACCATTCTGGAGCCAACCACAACCCAGGTATAGCACTAGGAGCAAGTCTCACTGCTGATATACCAGCCATTCAGGTGGTAGAGGTGAACCCTTTTCATATCCAGCGCAGCTCCCATACTATAGAATTAAGTTCCTCCACCCTCGTACAGGATGCACCCCACTCCTAAACACGTAAAATTATATTATGATTTCATGGGGGCTCAAGTTGACCTATCTTTGGCCAGTGTCTTCAAGTTTGCTCCCATATCCATCTTGCATGACCCTAGTAACTTCGATAGCTTCTTTGCATTTAGGCCCTGGTGGTGCAGTGGTTAAGCACTTGGCTGCTAACTGAAAGGTAAGAGGTTTGAACCCACTAGCTGTTTTGTGGGAGAAAAATGTGGCAGTCTGCTTTCGTAAAGATTTACAGCCTCAGAAACCCTGTGGGGCAGTTCTACTCTGTCTATAGGGTTGCTATGAGTCGGAATTGACTCGATGACAGTGGGTCGGGTTGGGTTGGATTGGTACATTTCCTGCCCCAGGACTGGAATAGGCCATTTCTCCAAAGAGCCTTAGTTCCTTTTAGAGGAAATGGAATTTAGAGACCATATCTGAAGGCTAGATTTGTCCATTGCTATTGGGTCATCATTGCTTCTAGGTTTCTCAATAGACAGAACGAGAAAATACGAATTCCCTTGGGGAAAAAAAAAAAACACATGATTTCAGACTGACATATTCAATTCAAATAAGGAATACAAGGTTTTTATACAACTTTTTTGATCTATATTTGTATCTGTTTTCTCTGATTGCCGAAATCTTGATTCCTAAAGATATTAACATGATTATTTATTTTCTTTACTTTTCAATACACATACAATTTTAAAATAAGAACATAAAATCTTATTGATAACAATAAGTTACTGAATGCAATTTAGGTTCTTTCATCTTTAGGTTATATCCCAGTAGTCCTAGAAATTTTGTTTAAAGTCATTTGAAATAACTTTTTGTTTGACTATGCCACCGAACTATGAAATAAGGTTTACTCCTTGTTTCCATCTCAATTGTCTTCCTCCATTTTTTCTCTTCCTCTATAGGGAACTATCTTTTTTTTTTTTTTAATTAGTTTTTTTTTAATTTATCCTTCCACTGCGTCTTTTTGAAAACATAAGCAACTGTATGTATATTTCATATTTTCTTCCCCCTTTTTAGACAATACCTATCTTCTTTTTTCTTTTTCCACTTAACTATAGAACATGGAGGTCCCTCTAGAGCAGTATATTTTCTCATACCTTTTTTACAACTGCAAAGGACTCCACTGTATAGATGTACTATAATTCATTCAACTAGTTCCCTATCAATGGACAGCTGCTTTCAGACATTTGCTATAACAAATAGTGCTTCATTGACTTGCCTTGTACATACATCCCTTTGAATTTTCAAGAATGGCTATTTATCTAAACCATGTTCAGTATTATCTTTTAAATTGTTGCTACCTAGACATGTCAAAAGCCATGTAATTTTCAAGAGTCAAAAGGTGGAAACAGCCTATATGTCCATCAACAGATAAATGATAAGTAAAATGTGGTACACACACACAATGGTATATTATTCAGCCATAAAAAGAAATAAAGTCCTGATACATGCTACAACATGGATGAACCTTGAAAACATTATGCTGAGTGAAACAAGTCAGACACAAAGGGACAAATATTGTAAGATCCCACTTACACAAAACATCTAGAATAGGCAAGGATATAGAGACTAAAGTTTATTAGTGATAATCAGGGACAGTCAGAAGGGAAGGGGAAAGGGGGGATTCACTTCTTAGGGGGGCACTGATGGGAAAATTTGGAAATGGATAATGGTAATGGTTGAACAACTTGCAGTCTTTATTGTTGTTTCTCCCACACATCTCTGTCATTTTGTTGTACTGTGGGAGTGTTGCTGTGATGCTGGAAGCTATGCCACCAGTATTCAAATACCAGCAGGGCCACTCACAGCAGGCAGGTTTCAGCTGAGCTTCTAGACTAAGACAGACTAGGAAGAAGGATCCAGCGGTCTACTTTTGAGGAAAACCTCATGAATAGCAGTGGAACATAGTCTGATATAGTGCTGGAAGGTAAGCCCCTCAGGTTGGAAGCCGCTCAGAAGACAACTGGGGAAGAGCTGCCTCCTCAAACTGGAGTCGACCTTAATGACGTGCATGGAGTCAAGCTTTCAGGACCTTCATTTGCTGATGTGGCACGACTCAAAATGAGAAGAAACAGCTACAAACATCCATTAATAATGGAACGTGGACTGTAGAAGTACTAATGTAGGAAAATTGGAAATCATCAAAAATGAAATTGAATGCATAAACATCAATATCCTAGGCATTAGTGAGCTGAAATGGACTAGTATTGGCCATTTTGAATTGGACAATCATATAGTCTACTATGCTGGGAATGACAACTTGAAGAAGAATGGAATTGCATTCATCATCAAAAAGAACGTTTCAATATCTATCCTGAAGTACAATGCTGTTGGTGATAAGATAATATCCATACGCCTACAAGGAAGACCAGTTAATACATCTATTATTCAAATTTATGCACCAACCACTAAGACCAAAGATGCAGAAATTGAAGATTTTTACTAACTTCTGCAGTCTAAAATTGATTGAACATGTAATCAGGATGCACTGATAATTACTGGTGAATGGAATTTGAAAGCTGGAAACAAAGAAGAAGGATCGGTAGCTGGAAAATACGGCCTTGGTGATAGAAACGATGCCGGAGATTGCATGATAGAATTTTGCAAGACAAATGACTTCTTCATTGCAAATATCTTCTTTCGACAACGTAAACAGTGACTATACATGGGGACCTTGCCAGATGGAATACACATGAATCAAAGCGACTACATCTGTGGAAAGAGATGATGGAAAAGCTCAATATCATCAGTCAGAATAAGGCCAGGGGCTGACTATAGAACAGAGCATCAATCGCTCATATGCAAGTTCAAGCTGAAACTGAAGAAAATTAGAACAAGCCAAAGTACAACTATGAGTATATCCCACCTGAATTTAGAGACTATCTCAAGAATAGATTTGACCCATTGAACGCTAATGACTGAAGACCAGACAAGTTGTGGAATGACATCAAGGACATCATCCATGAAGAAAGCAAAAGGTCATTAAAAAGACAGGAAAAAAAGAAAAGACCAAAATGGATGTTGGAAGACACTTGGTCTTGACATCAAGTAGCCAAAGCGAAAGGAAGAAATGATGAAGTAAAAGAGCTAAATAGAAGACTTGTAAGGGCGGCTCGAGAAGACAGAGTAAAATATTATAATGACATGTGCAAAGACCTGGAGATAGAAAACCAAAAGGGAAGAACATGCTCGATATTTCTCAAGCTGAAAGAACTAAAGACAAAATTTAAGCCTCAAGTTGCAATAATGAAGCATTCTACAGGGAAAATATTCAAGGATGCAGGAAGCATCAAAAGAAGATAGAAGAAATACACAGAGTCACTACACCAAAAAGAACTGGTTGACGTTCAACCATTTCAGGAGGTAGCATATAATTACGAACCAGTGGTACAGAAGGAAGGAGCCCAAGCCGCACTGAAGGCATTGGCGAAAAACCAGGCTCCAGGAATTGATGAAATATCAATTGAGATGTTTCAACAAACTGATGCAATGCTGGAAGTGCTCATTCATCTATGCCAAGAAATTTGGAAGACAGCTACCTGGCCAATCGACTGGAAGAAATTCATATTTATGCCTATTCCCAAGAAAGGTGATCCAACAGAATGCAGAAGTTATCAAAGAATATCATTAATATTACACAAAAGTGAAATTTTGCTGAAGATCATTCAAAAGTGGCTGCAGCAGTATATCAACAGGGAACTACCAGAAATTCAAGCTGGATTCAGAAAAGGACATGGAACCAAGGATATCACTGCTGATGTCAGGTGGACCCTGGCTGAAAGCAGAGAATACCAGAAAGATGTTTACCTGTGTTTTACTGTCTATGCAAAGGCATTCAACTGTGTGGATCATAACAAATTATGGATAATATTGGGAAGAATGGGAATTCCAGAACACTTAATTGTTCTCATGAGGAACCTGTACATAGATCAAGAGGCAATCATCCAAACAGAACAAGGGGATACTGCATGGTTTCAAGTTAGGAAAGGTGTGTATCAGGGTTGTATCCTTTTCACCATATCTATTCAATCTGTGTGCTGAGCAAATAATCTGAGAAGCAGGACTCTATGAAGAAGAATGGGGCATCAGGATTGGAGGAAGACTCACTAACAACCTTCGTTATGCAGATGACACAAGCTTGCTTGCTGAAAGTGAAGAGGACTTGAAATACTTACTGATGAAGATCAACGAACACAGCCTTCAGAATGGATTACACTTCAGCGTAAAGAAAACAAAAATCCTCACAACTGGACCAATAAGCAACATCATGATAAATGGAGAAAAAGATTGAAATTGTTAAGGATTTCATTCTACTTGGATCCACAATCAACACCCATGGAAGCAGCAGTCAAGAAATCAAAAGATGCATTGCCAAGTAGATACATGAGACTAAATGGACAGCTCCTGTCCGGAGGCGAGATGAGAAGGCAAAAAGGGACAGGAGCTAATTGAATGGACATGGGAAATCCGGGCTGGAAAGGAGGAGTGTGCTCTTATTATAAGTAGAGCAGCTAGGGTCACATAGTAATGTGTGTATAAATTTTTGTATGAGAAACTGACTTGAACTGTAAACTTTCACTTAAATCACAATAAATAAATAAATAAATAAAAAAGACGCATTGCATTGGGCAAATCTGCTGCAAAAGACCTCTTTAAAGTGTTAAAAAGCAAAGATGTCACCTTGAAGACTAAGGTGTGCCTGACCCAAGCCATGGTGTTTTCAACTGCCTCATATGCATATGAAAGCTGGACAATTAATAAGGAAGACGGAAGAAGAATTGACGCTTTTGAACTATGGTGCTGGTGAAGAATATCGAATACACCATGGACTGCCAACAGAATGAACAAATCTGTCTTGGAAGAAGTACAACCAAAATGCTCCTTAGAAGCAAGCATGGCGGGACTACATCTCACATACTTTGGATATGTCATCAGGAGGGATCAGTGCCTAGAGAAGGACATCGTGCTTGGTGAAGTGGAGGGTCAGCGAAAAAGAGGAAGACCTTCAACGAGATGAATTGACCCAGTGGCTGCAACAATGGGCTCAAGCATAACAATGATTGTGAGGTTGGTGCAGGACCAGGTAGTGTTTAGTTCTGTTGTACATAGGATGACTATGACTCAGAACCAACTCAACAGCACCTAACAACAGCAACATAGTTTTTTTTATTGATTCTTAAATTTATTCATAAGTGCCATGTAAAGATAGTAAGTTTCATAAGGGTAGGGTCCAGGTCTGTCTTGTTCTCCATCGCACTCTCAACACCTAGCATGGTATCCAGCAAATAGTTGCTCAAAACTACTGGTGAATAAATAGATATTTATGATAGCAATATATGTCATATAATTTATAAATTGTTCTCGATTTAGCAAATATGTGACCTTGGGAAGTTATTTAGCCTTCTTAAACCTCTGCTTTTTCTGAGAAATGGCAATAACAGTTCCTAACAGGATCGGAATAAAGGATTGTTATAAGGATTAAACAAGGAGCCTTGGTGGTGCAGTGGTTAAATGCTAGGCTGCTAACCAAAAGGTTGGTGGTTAGACTCCACCAGCTGTTCTAAGGAAGAAAAATGTGGCAGTCTGCTTCTGTTAATATTTATAGCCCTGGAAACCCTGTGGGCAGTTCTACTCTGTCCTATAGGGTTGCTATGAGATGGAATCAACTCAACAGTAGAGGGTTTTTATAAGTATTAAACAGATAATACATATAAAATGATTAATACATTGCCTGCAAAATAATAGGCACTCAAATGTTAGTGTCACTCATTATCATCATCATCATCATTGTCATCATCATCTACCCATCATCCATCAATATCATGGAATAATTGTAAAAATGGCATGGTGGGGGCATTTAACCTCCTCTAACTTCATGAGGGAGAGAAAGAATCATTATCAGCATCAATACCTCAAGGCTGATTCCTATGAAGTGGAGGTCAGACATACCTCCTCTTTCCAACCTTTTTACCAATTCCTACACTAGCCGTCCCTCCCACAGCACTCTCTAATCCTCTACTTGGTTCGATAATTCCTTGCAATGGCCACACAGAACTCACAGACAATATTCAGGATTATGGGGTTTATTAGGGAAGTACTAGTTTACAATTCAGGATCAGGAACGACTCAGGATACAGTTCTTCTGTCAGGACAGTTTCTCGGCCCTGCCCACAAGCAGGCCTCTCCCTGGTCCTGTGCCTCTCAGCCCTCAGCCCTTCGTTCCCTTGGACATCTTCGGCTTCTTGGGCTGGCCTGGCCTCTGCCCTGCTCAGGCAAGTGTTAGAAAGCTCTTTAGCTCCACTGATAAGTGCTCAGAGGCACCCACTCCACTATAAGCCTTGGCCCGAAGATGCTCAGCTCTCTCGCTCTGTGGGTCAGCCATCCTAGCTCTGCCAAGTGCCCAGAGGCACACCACTCCACCAGCAACTCCTTCCTGAAGACACTCAGTTTTCTTGCTCCATGGGCTGGGAAGCCCACCACGCCGTCTCTCGCTGGTCTCCTGGTTCTGCTGCTGCCAGTTCTCTGCTGCACTTGCTGCTGTTTCTTGCTGTCTTGCACCATCTCCAGTGTTACAGCTCTCTATCTCCTGGGTGTAGGAGGTTCTCAGCACAGGGGCTCTGGGTCCAAAGGATATGCTCTGCTCCTGTCTCTTCTTCTTGGTGATAGCGAAGTTTCCCCTTTCTGCCTCTGGGATGGCTCATTTTAAGCCCAAGGAGATGACAAAACTAACCAATCCCCTTGTTAGGGTTTCATACATCTTATTTGCATGGCCCCACCCCACAAGGGTGCCATGCACCTTGTTCGTATTATTAGCAAGCTGTCCAATCCCCTTGGTAGGCCACAAGCATCTTATTTACATAGTCCCACCCAATCATCTTGTGGGAGTTACAAGACCACGGCTAGAAAGGCCATATAAAAGCCACCCATTGCACAACAACAATAATTTCAGATATGGTGTCTTAGATGAAGCAAAGAGCAGCAGAGCAAATTTTTTATTGCCTGTGTAGCAGAGATATTGCTATATAATAAGAAAAAATAATTATGACATAAGCTAGACAATTGTTTTCTGAGTGAAATATTTGATTCAGGAGTGCTCTGGGATACTTCTTTAGAGCCCCAGTGGTGCAGTGGTCAAAAGCCCAGGCTGCTAACCAAAAGGTCAGCAGTTTGAATCCACTAACTACTCCTTGTAAACCCTATGGGGCAGTTCTACTCTGTCCTTTAGGGTTGTTTTGAGTCAGAATTGGCTATATGGCAATGGGTCTGGGATATTTCTTATTTTCAGGTTTTTTTCTTCTTTCTTGATTACTAAGTATCTAGTTAAAATCTTGAAAGCAGGAATAAGTTATTAAAAGATAAGGAAGACCAGTGGAAATAAGTATTAGTTTTCTGGATTATCTTTTGATATGATAAAAGATTGAGGGAAGTAGCTGAAACATAACATAATCCAATATAAATATTTATGTCAGAGAATAAAAGTTAAGACTAGAAAATTCTTAAGGTCCCTCACAATTCAACACTTCTATATTTCCTAGTTCAAGATCAGTCATTATAAATAAAGGAGGTAAAAATAATTTTTGTTTGTTCATGTCTATGATTTTTTAAAGTCCACGTTTGCCATGAGCATGAAAAAGTTTACAATTATATATACAGTATCATAAAAAATACATAATTGGTACATAAAATAATAAAACAAAAGTTATCTTGGAAACAATAGCAATTTGAACTTTAAGTCAGGCAGGCCAATACAAGGAGCAGCATCTAGGGATCAAGCTCCATTTTTAATTGTCTGGATCCTGGCCACAAAATTATGGTCAGTTTACTGAAACGGGCTTGACCACAGACTCTTATATGCACAACCAAAACTGTATCCTCCTTTACGGAGTTAAATCCTATTAATGGAAAGAAAAAATTTGATAATCCACTCTGTATAAGACACCACACCAGGGACCAAGGGGAATTCAAATAGCAGCCTTCGCCCTCAAGGACCCTCTAACTTTGTGGTGAGGGATGAGCCTCCCTGGACTCCAAATCTCTCTCCAGATATTGTGCCTTTTCTCTGCATGAAAGAACTGTTTTTACCTCTGTCTCCACTTCTTCACCTCCCATTGCCTTTTAAACCCACATCAATCTGGCTTCTCTCCAACACCCCCACTGAAACTGGTCTTGTCAATATCTCTAAAGACAAAAATTTAATCCAATTTTCTCTTTTCTCAGCAGCATTCAACACAGATGCTCGCTTTCTGAAGTGGTCTCTTCTTTTTGTTTCTAAGACACCATGCTCTCTGGTTTTCCCTTCACCCCACCGACACCTTCTCTTTGCCCTATGTCTGAATGTTAGAGGCCCTCGGGCCTCACTCTTAGCTCTCTTCCCCCTGTTTCTAAGCATTCTACTCAG
Source organism: Trichechus manatus latirostris (assembly GCF_000243295.1). Taxonomy (NCBI): domain Eukaryota; kingdom Metazoa; phylum Chordata; class Mammalia; order Sirenia; family Trichechidae; genus Trichechus; species Trichechus manatus. The sequence continues at coordinate 5,452,801 of NW_004443957.1, read as the reverse complement.
GAGACCTCACTCAGTCCCTGCTGATTTTCAAATTCAAATCTCCAGTGTAGATTGCCCCGTAAGCTCCCAAAACCTATATCTATCCATCTACTCAGCATCTCCACTTTGATATCCAAAAGTCATTCCAAACTAACATGTCCAAAATCAGGTGTTTGATGTCCCATCCTTTCCACTAAGTGTTGCCTCCTACTTTTCCCCATCTCAGTCAAAGGCACCCTATGCACTTGCTGTTCAAATCAGAATGTTGGACATGATCATTGATTCTTCCCTCATCCTCACTCCTCCATAACCACAAAATGAAGTTATTACCAAATCCTGCCAAATATATCACAAACATACCTACATTTCTCCATCTTTACTGTCACAACCCTCTCTTCACTGGACTACTGAAATAGCCTCTGAAACTCCGCTTATATTCTTGCTCTTCCTCTAACCTACTTTCCATCCAGCAGTCAGAGGAATTTTTGGATAAAGTAGTACAGCATATCTTTTTAGTTGGTTGTCTGAACCATGTTAATATTTTATATTTACAAAAATAATTAAATTGACAAGTATGAGAAGTAAAAATAAAATTATATACCCATAAATGAACTTAGCTGTATATCAAATTGATAGCATGACTACAAAGAAGAACCCCCCCAAAATTAATTCAAGTTACTTTAGAACACAGTACTTGGACTATACATTGCTGGTGGGATGTAGTCTAAAAAAAATTAATAACCTCAAAGCAATCCCAAATTTTACTTAAAGACTTGTTTTTGGTAGTGATATGGGAATAGTAATTCCTGTGTATATTTTAAGATTGAGCAAATAATATTGTTGGGAACCAGGGTTCTCACAAATGTAGAATAGATGAAAGAGAGGAAGGGTCCTTTGGTGTTGAATTAGAATCAAAGGTTTCAGAATAAACTTCAATACATAGATAGATGATAGACAGACAGACAGACATATGGATAGATATAGATAGATACAGTTTACATAGATGAATCAATAGATTGATCAATCTCCCAGCTCTGTCTACTGAAAGAGCCTAGAGGCAAAGACAACCCACTAAAAATAAGCATAACTACTGCTCTCCTAAATCTTGGTTTCCAAACATCATTCTCCACTAAAAGGATCAGGGGTCCTTGGAAAAATAGCTGATTCTTCCAGGGTTGGGGCATAGAGAATACTAGGTAAACCTAGAATATCTTGTTATTCCAGAAAGGAAGAAAATGCCCAAAAACTGATGAGGACACAGCCAAGGACTCAGAAACCTCTTGGGCGTGGGGCGGGGCAAGTTTGGGATAATATGAACATCAAAAAGAATGATGATGGGAGTGAATTATACCTTCTTGAATAAAAAAAAAAAAAGAATACATGAGCCCATACTAAAAAATACACCAAAATTACAGGGGAGAGAAAAAAGAGAGGTCTTCTTTACAGAAGAATACCAATTCGTAAAGACAAAAAGAAAATTAGGAATAGAAAATTACCATTTTGCAATCACCACGGTAATAATCATTTTAGGCAAGAATGGTCAATTTAGGCTGCAACCATTGGGTGAAAGTTTTTTGTGAATGCAATAATTACAGTCTCAAAGTTTTACCCCGCAGATTACTTATTAAATAAGTACATTTACAGCAGAAAATTCTGTCAGGCTTTAATTTAACCAATGACCAAACTTAATATTGCCAGTATTGAGGAGAGTGACATCACATGCCCCCTGATGTAACGCACCTGGAGGTTACAACATCACTTATGTACTATTCATGAAAAAAAAATTCACAATTATGTATCTAATCTCAAGGAAACAATCATGCAAATCCAAATTATAGGATATTCTGTAAAACAATTTTCAATGCCATGAAAGAAAACAAAAAAAGGCCTGGAGAACTTGTTCTAGAGTAAAGGGCAATCAAGAGACATGATAAAAGCAACACATGATCCTTGATTAAATCCTGGATCTAGAATACAAACAAGCAAGCAAGCAAAAACACCCATCTATAAAGGATGTTATAGGGACAAATAGGGAAATTTGGATGGGGACTACATATTAGATATTATACCAGTGATAAAATTTTTTGAGTATGATACTTATATGGGACATAGGTATCATATACTTGCTCAGGTTTTTAGAGGGGAAATGTCTTGATGTCTGCAACTTATTTTCAAATGGCACATCAAAATTTTGAAAATGTATAAATATACAGAAAGAGATAAAACAAATGTGGCAAAATGTTAGGAATTGGTGAATCTAGGTGAAGGGTATACAGTATTCATTGTAATATTTTTGCAATTTTTTTGGTAGGTTAGAAATTTTTCAAAATAAAAATGGGGGGATAAAAGAGCAAATCATATCACGCTTCAACTTTGCTAAAATCCCTTTAGTGGTGCCTCAGTGTTCTAAGAATGAAATCGAAACTCGTTCTCAAGGCCTACAAGGCCTGTGTGCCTCAGCCCTGCCACTGCCCCAAACTTACCCCACGGCTTTCCCTGTCTCCCACTACACTCTTGCCAAACAGGCCCTTCCAGCAGTTCCTAGAACCCACCAGGCCTTCCCACCTTGAAGCTTTGCCCTGCTCTTCCCTTTGCCTGGGAAGCTCTTTCCCAAGTTCTGTGCCTGGCTTTCCCGTCTCACCTTACAGATTTCAGCTCAATGGTCACCCTGACACCCTATCTAAAGGAGCCCCTCCCTTGTTCTACTCCAGCACTCGTCACACTCTGTAAAACTTTTCCTTTGTCTTCCTCCTAATTGTCTCTCTTCTCCACCAGACTGTGAGCTTCATGGTGGCAGGGCTTTGACTGATCTCTCACTATGATCTCTGCCTGGCACACAGTGGGGCTCCGTGAGATGAAGGAATGAAAGGAAAGGTAGAGAGCAAACTGTAAAAGTCACAGATGACACTGCTTCTTTAATGGTGGTAGAAATAGAGGGCTATGCCCTCCATGAAAACAGGCACTGATAAGAGCAAATCTAATCCTATCTACCCACCACCCATCTGTCAGTTTGTCATACTGTGGTGTCCTGCATGTTGCTATGATGCTGTCAGCTATCCCACTGGTATTTCAAATATGAGCAGGGTCACCCATGTTGCTTCCAGACCAAGGCAGACTAAGAAGAAAGGTCTGGTGATCTACTTCCAAAAATCAGCCAATGAAAACCTTATGGATCACAATAGAATACTGTTCGGTATAGTGCTAGAAGATGAGCTCCCTAGGTTGGAAGGCACTCAAATACACAGTAGCCACAACAATGGACTCAAGGATCATGAGGATGGCAGGTTCTGTTGTACATGTTGTCGTCATAAGTCGGAGCTGACTTGACAGCAACTAACTACAACAACAATCATATCTACAAGAGATAACCGGGGAATACTCTGAAATCCAGTGGCTTTCCTCTCAATAACTAAAAATGAGACCGACAATTAATTGTCCTATCTTAGTTCAGCCCATGCCTTGCTTCATTCACCCCTCACTTGGATGCCAATTTCCAGTCACAGTCAGTTACCCTCCAGCCCCACCTCAGCCAAACATGGTCTGGAAAAGTGGTCAGCAGAGGAGCAAGAGGTGTAATAACCAATAAGACACAGAACTTGAAGAAATGTTAAACTGAGGCAACCCTGGCAATTGCATACAGCCTAGGAAACCCTATGTGGTAGTTCTGCTCTGTCGTGTATGGTTGACATGAGTTGGAATCAACTTGAAAGGACATAACAACAACATACTTGTGGTATAATCCCATTTGGGAATGGGTTTTCTTTACTATGTTTATGAGGAGGTATTAGTGTAGGGTGTGTCTTAAGTCAATCTCTTTTGAGATATAAAAGAACAGATTAAGCAAGCAAGTACAAATTGAGGGGAAGATACATGCCACATGATTGCCAAGGAACCCAAGAACAGAAGCTGAAAAGAGACAAGGACGTTCCCCCAGAGCCAACAGAGAAAGAAAGACTTCTCCTAGAGTCTGTGCCCTGAATTTGGACTTGTAGCCTCCTAAACTGTGAGAAAATATATGTTTGTTAAAGCCATCCACTTGTGGTACTTCTGTTATAGCAGCACTAGGTAACTAAGACACCTTGCTTGAGATGTTATTCCTTCTACCCATCTTTGCTTGGCTAACTCCTACTCATTCTTCAGGTCTCAGATTAGAAGTTATTTCCTCTGGGATACCTTCCCTAAATACCAAAACCTGGATTGAGTCTCCCGCCTTTAACATAGCATCTCATACTCCCCTATAAAAACAATTATCATTGTGTTATTAATGTCTGTTGATCTTTATCCTCTAATTTCATGAGGGGAGATACCCATCTATCTTGTTCTCTGTCATTTCCCTCAATATTCTGAAGAACACCTGGCGCTTAGTCTGTTGTCCTAGACATAAGTGATACCCGACAAATATTTCTAGATCTTGTACTGGGCACGTTAGGATTGCACTTTCCTCTCCATTTAGAGTTAGGTGTGACATTACGACTTGCTTTGGCCAAAGAAATCTGAATGAAAGAGGTATTTACCATTTCCAGAAGGAGCTTTAAGAGATAGTACATGGTCCCCCCTCTTTTCCTTGCCACAGTGACTGGCAGCAATCCAGACAGTGGCTTCCTATCAGCCACAGTCATGGAGTGTGGTTGATAGGGAGCAGAGGATCCCCCCCCATAACCTGCCATCGTCGAGTCGATTCCAACTCATAGCGACCCTATGCACAACAGAACGAAACACTGCCTGGTCCTTTGCCATCCTCACAATCGTTGTTATGCTTGAGCCCATTGTTACGGCCACTGTGTCAATCCATGTCATTGAGGGTCTTCCTCTTTTTTGCTGACCCTCTACTTCACCAAGAATAATGTCCTTTTCCAGGGACTGATCCCTCCTGATAACTTAGCCATATCACTGATAGCCATGCCACTCAGCCTTTACTGACCATATTAGACATGTAGTATGAATACAAAAAACAAACTTGGCAGTACCAAAGAGATTTCAGGTTGTTTGTTACTCCAGCACAAACTAGTACATCCTGACTGATGCATATGTATTCAAATACTGAAAATTAATTCAAATAGCCAAATATTTAGCTTAGTTTAAAAAGTCACCTGAAAAACCTAAGTACCCTTTAATAAGGAACCGGTGAAATAAATTATCTTTTACTCACACAATGGAATAATATGTAGACAATAAAAAGAATGAGATAGCTTTTTACGTAATGATCTCTAAGATGTTCTGTTAAGAGAAAAAACAAAGATATGTACCCATAATTGCTTGCATATGTATATAAAACTCACTGCCATCCAGTCTATTCTGAGTCATAGAGACCCTGTGGGACACAGGAGAACCGCCCCATCGGGTTTCCAAGGCTGTAATCTTTACAGAAGCAGGCTGCCACATCTACTGGGTTCAAACTGCCAAAACTTTGGTTGGCAGCCGAGTGCTTTAACCACTGTGCCACCAGGGCCCTTCATATGTATATAACAAGATGTTAAATCGAAAGAGTTGGCCAAGGAGCCAAGGTAGGAGAGCTATTAGGTTCCAATGCAACTTCTGGGACAAATCACATGCAGAAATTTCTAAATAGGTTATGAGAAGAAGTTAGATGACTCTAAAATCCCTCACCCAAAATGACGATGTAATAGAATCTGAAATGACAGACTTTGTGAAGAATTTTGGAGAGGATTGTTGGTATGCAGCAAATCCTGAGCTATCCCTCCCACAAAGCCTCAATCAAGCAAGAGAGGCTCCAATGGGACCACACAAAGAGTTTATATAAGTCCCCTATAATTTGGCAGAGTGGGGAGGCACAGTAAACTGGTGTCTGACTCCTTCCTAGAAAAGCTAAAAGAGGAGAGACTGGCTGGCTAGCTGCCCTGATGGGGGCACGAAGGAGAAGTTGCTATATTGGGCTTGGCCTGCCCTCCCAGAGTTTGTTAGGAAAATGGGTATGTGAGTGTTCACGTGGACTGCGTGGGACAGTCTGCCCCAGTTTGCTTCAGACAGTGCCTGAAAAGGCTGCCGGAGGAGAGGGAAGGACAGCAGAAGGAAGCTGGAGGAGGACTGCCATATTCTGGGAAACTGTGGAAGGAGTCATCAACTAGTGGAATAGTGATGCAGCATCCTTCTCAAGGAAATGGCAGGTGAGAGAGTGCGGGCAAGGAGAACGGCTCACACCTCACCAGGAGAGTCAGCTGTAAACGTCTACCTGCTCAGAGAGTGCAAAGCCAGCTTACAACCGTGCCTGTCACCCAAGAATGGCTCTGCTCCCTTCACCACCTCCTTTCTACTCTCTCCCATGCCTAAAGGGTGGGGACAGCAGCCAGCATGTGAGGGAGGAGGAGAAAGAAAGAGAAAAAGCAGACCATGCCACCTCATACCCCTTCCTGCCTGCAGAAATGACTGAAAAATGCTTTGATTATTAGAGAACTGGATATTTAAACTCTTCAAGTAACCACAGCACTCATATCACCTGTGACCAGAAGTCATGGGCTTGCCCATGTTTTTATCCAGGAATAGAGAAAACAAACTCCTCCACGGAGCAAATGTAAAGGGACAGTGGAAGACAAATATGGTTGCTTTATTAATAAACCCATGACCCCTCACATTCGAAATTCCACTTACATGTGTACAAAACATCACTGGGAGAACAAGCAGGAGACTATTTATGTGGTTGTCTCTTAAATAGGGTACTAGAGACAAGTGTGGGAGGGAAATTAGCTTTTCCCTGTATGTCCTTTTGTATATTTCAGGTTTTGTATCTCTTCAGGCCAATGAGCAAGACATACATGTACATACTATGAAATCACCTGTATTAGAGGTGGTGTGTCTGAGTGGGTAAGAACTCCAGCTCTAGAGCCAAACTGCCTGTTTCTAATTCTGGTTAGGCCATTACTAGCCGTGTATCCTTAAGCATGTTAACTAACTTCTCTGTGCTAGTTTCACCATCTGCAAAATGGGAATGATTACAGTGCCTAACATACCAGCTGTTCTGAGGATGAAGTGAGGATGAAGCTCATGCAGAGCACTTAAAAACAGTGCCTGGCTCATAAACGCTCAAAAAATTCTGACTATTATTATTATCTATCCCAATTATGGAAACCCTGGTGGCACAGTGGTTAAGAGCTACAGCTGCTAACCAAAAGGTTGGCAGTTCGAATCCACCAGGCACTCCTTGGAGACTCTATAGGGCAGTTCTACTCTGTCCTATAGTGTTGCTATGAGTCAGAATCAACTCAATGGCAAGAGGTTTGGTGTTTTTTTTTTTTGGTACCCCAATAATGGGACCCTGGTAGCTCAGTAGTTAAAACTCTCCGCTGCTAAATGAAAGGTAGGAGGTTCAAAACCACCAGTGCCTCCACAGGAGAAAGATGTGGCAGATTGCTTCTGTAAAGATTACAGCCTTAGAAATCCTCTGGGGAAGATCTACTCCATCCTATTGGGTTGCTACAAGTTGGAATCGACTTGACAGCAGTGGGTTTGTTTTTGTTTTGTTTTTTTTAATCCCAATAATAATGATTATAATTACAAATTTTAAAGGGAAAAATCCATGTTAAAAAAAAAAAAAGGAAAAATCAAAATACCATTAAGAGCTCAGTGGTTTTTTCCTCCATAGGATGTGGAAAGAGAATTAGAGTGATAACATGGGAATAAGGTTGAATAAAGCAAAAAAAAAACCAAACCCATTGCCATCGAGTCGATCCCAGCTAAAGGTTGAGTAGTATTTAAAACTACTCATCTGAGAGACCAAATGATTAAAATTAGAAAACAATAATCACTTGATACGTATTATCTGGGTCCCTAGGTTGCACAAAAGGTTTGCAGTCAAGTACAAACCTAAAGGTGGATGGTTCCGACCCATCCAGCAGCACTATAGAAAAAAAGCATGGCAGCCTGCTTCCATAAAGATTACAGCATGAAAACCCTGTGGGGCAGTTCTACTCTGTAACACATGGGTTCTCCATGAGTCAGAATCAATTTGAGGGCAACAGGTTTGGTTTTTTTGGTTTTAAATATTATCTTCCACACAAAAGAAATAGCACCAAATGAACTGGGTTCTTCAATCACAGTAAAAATAATAGGGTAATAAAGCATTAGGTGTTACACTTAGAAAAATATGTTATATCTGAGGTCAGCACCATCTGATATATAACTAGTCACTAATTCGAAGAAATCTGGAAAACTCCCAAAAGGAGTGAGGTGTTGTAGGATACACAAACTTAACCACCAGAAAATTAGTCATGAACTTGCAATACAAGAATAGGAAAAAAAAAAAGCGTTCAAGCCATTTTTGGATTTCCCTTCAAAGGCTGAACATCACAGGACAGGCAGGGTTTGGTTCTTTTGCCACAGACACCGAAACGCAGCCTGGGAACACAAATCCTGCCTGCAGACGTCCATGCGTCTAAATGGCACTGGTGAGGATAAGGGAGACGAATTTGCACCAGAGTGGCAATCATCACTCAGGAAAAGAGGTACTAATTTGAAAAGCTTGAAGACAAGTGACCTAGCAACAAAGGAGGGACACCCTTAGTCAAAGTGTTAGACGCACAATGCACACAGCCATCTGGAGCAGCAAAATTCTAAGACAACTGCAAGGTACAGCATTCTGCCTAAATCTAGAAGGGCTGGATCTGCACTACTATTTGAGGCCCAGGGCCAGGGAAGAGTATCTTTCACATATTCCTTCCTTGCAGGTCCTTCAGCCCTAACCCCACCCTGCTTCAGGCAGGGAAGGGCAGGAGGGAGGAAGCTCAGACATTCACTGAATTGTGGGGAAAGAGTACATGATCAGAATATCATCCCACGAAAAAAAATGGCCCCAGGGGTGAAAGGAAGAGATAACAAGGTCCAGGAGTCCAAAGAGAAAAGGAAAGTATGGACCATGGGATTCAATAGCATAGGATACCTATCTTGTGAAAACTTTTGAATATAAAAATAGGACTGACCAGGATGAGAGGTAAACTTTTGGGAACAGCGATATGCCAACCTGACCAACATAATACCAAAAACCAAGTGATGTGGACCAGGCCTGTCACATAAGGTTGTACAGGCTGGATCCTGCACAAAGGTCTCCAGATGTCAGGGTCAGATGTTGGCTGAAATCCAATCCCTAAGTCCTGAGCCAGGACCTCAGCTAGAACTCTCAATCGTGCTACCTACTACCTAGATGACACTCGGCACTAAACCTAATTTCTCTGGACCTTAGATGCTAAACCTATAAAATGAAACCCATTATCCCCATTTTACAGAAGATAAAACTGAGACCTGGGGAAGGGAGGTTATTTTCATAAGGTGACACAATTGATAAATGGCAGAACAGGAGCAACATCTTTTGACTGCAAGCCTGGTGCTGTCAGAATTTATACAAGGCCAGAAACAGCCCCATGGCATTCTTATTTGAAAGCTCTACACTGAATCACCATTAGGTAGACAATGGTCACCTAAAGAATAAGGACAAGAACGCATACAATAAATGAAAGTTTAAATATCTCTGAAAACAGGTGCATCTTTCAGTTTGACCAAAAGAAAATTAGGTTGATAACAAATTAAAGTAAAACTCCAAATTATCCAAATTGGCTTAATGTTTTTAATTGTGTATTCTTGAGCATTTCTCATAAATATAAAAATCGTTTATAAATGCTAATAATTACCTTTTACATTACTAACCACACATCTAAGTAAATTATAGGACTTAGAAATAAGCTTGCCTCAATTGTTAATAATGAAATTATTATTTACGTATTCAAGGTTCCCATTAAATTAAAAGATAATTTCTCCCAGCAGTGGAACTGTCTTGATTAAACATGTTTAAACTGAAATTGTGCAAAAAACAGAAACTGTCAGGACACATTAAATAATAGAACACTGAGTAAGTCCCTGCTATCAGCGAGCAGCCAGGTACATTTTGTGGACCAAGGTCTCACAAGTAGAACAAACTGAAAAATACACTAACAATCACAGGTAGCACCAAAGGGCAGAAGAATATATTTAAGCATCAATATCTGGAGAACAGAACCCTCGGTGGGGGTGGAGAAGGGTTATTTTATTTCTAAGGACCTTTCAGAGACCAGAAGATCAGAGCAAGAAAGGTTACCCTTTTTTATATATAAAAAACTAACCATGGTCTCTGGGAACATCTAGCTTAATTGGCATAACACAGTTTATAAAGACAATGTTCTACATTCTACCCTGGTGAGTAGTGTCTGGGGTCTTAAAAGCCTGTGAGCGGCCATCTAAGATACTCCACTGGTCTCATCCCTTCGGGAGCAAGGGAGAATGAAGAGAACAGGGTACAGGGAAAAGATTAGTCCAAAGGACTAATGGACCACAGCTACCAAGGCCTCCACCGGACTGAGTCCAGTACAGCTAGATGGTGCCCGGCTACCACCACTGACTGCTCTGACCAGGATCACAACAGAGGGTTCTGGACAGAGATGGAGAAGGATGTAGAACAAAATTCTAACTCACAAAAAAAAGACCAGATTTACTGGCCTAAAGGAGACTGGAGAAACCCCAAGAGTATGGCCCCCAGACACCCTTTTAGCTCAGTGGTAAAGTCATCTCTGAGGTTCACCGTTCAGCCTGGGAGTGCACAGCCCCATAAAACCAAATGGGTCTAATGAAGTACAGCAGTCCAGGGACAAGGGAGAGAAGGCAGAACGGGACAGGGAAGCTGGTGATAGGGAACCCAAGACTGAGTAAGGATAGTGTTGATGTGTTGTGAGGTTGTTAACCATTGTCATAGGGCAACATGTGTACTAACTGTTAAACGAGAAACTATTTTGTTCTGTAAGCCTTCATCTAAAGTGAGAATAGCAGCATAATTGGAAGAGCGTAGTCGATGTCACTGAACTGTGCATATAGAAATTTTTGAAAATTTTTGGCTATGTATATTTTCACCAAAAAAAAAAAGGTCGAGAAGGGAGAGGGTAGACATGTTGTGGGGTTGTTAACCAATGTCATAAAACAATATGTGTACTACTGTTTCATGAAAAACTATTTGTTCTGCAAGCCTTCACCTGAAGTACAATTAAAAAAAAAAAAAAGAAAAACTAATATACCCCCAGGCACCCTTTTAACTCAGTACTGAAGTTTACCCTTCAGCCAAAGATTAGACAGGCCTATTAAAAAAAAAAAACAACAACAACACACGTAGTTCAACCATGTATATGAGACCAAATGGGCACACCAGCCCAGGGGCAAGGACAAGAAGGCAGGATGGAACAGAAAAGCTGGACAAATGGAAATAGGGAACCTGAGGTGGAGAAGGGGAAAGTGTTGACACGCCACGGGGTTGGCAACCAATGTCACAAAACAGTGTGTGTATTAATTTTTTAATGAGAAATTAAGTTACTCTGTAAAGTTTCACCTAAAGCATAATAAAAGAAAAAGAAAGCAATACAATGATAAATGTACTCACAAAAATTATTCTGTAATAGTTAAAAGCACACTGGCATAAAGATACAAAAATGTTAGTATAACTGTTTTGATTTTTAAAAAGTCCAATATAAGTAAAAATTACCAGTTCTTGACTTTCTGAAATTTTGAGATTTAGCCAAAAGTTAATTATAAATATCATAAATGAGAAACTTAACTAAGGACAAAATCCTACTCAATAAAGCATAATTAGTTGAAGTTAAGGGTTCCGATCTTACGTATACATCAAATCTTAGGTGTAGTTTTGTTAAACTTAGCCCATACGCATAAAAAAAAAATCTATAGGAACATACTTTAAATGCTAACGTGGTAGTTGTTGAGGAGTGGGATTATGGATAGAATACATATTGCTTTCATAATCAGGATATTCTTATGGAAAATATGTAGGTGAGGTAGACAATAAATGCTGGTTGGAAGAGAAAGAGATGTGGGTTGATTTTATTTTCCACCAGATCATTCTACATGACATCAGTGTTGACCAAATGCAGGGAACTCTGCTGGGTGTGACATGGAAAACCAGGATGAATATATAAAATCCACGCCCTCAAACAGCTCATGATCTGGGGGAGAGGTAAAACACATGCTCCAAAAACTCAATTCAAGGCAGAATTCAAAAAGTGCTCTAATATTAACAGTAATTACAGAAATGGTAGAAGAGCAACAGAGAAGAGAAATTATTCTAGCTGCAGGGATCAGGGAAGCTGGGCTGTGAAGAATGGCAAGTGAAAGCGGGGAAGATGGGGAAGGGAAAAAAGGCTAGCTTGGACTGAGCTTCATCATTTGCCAGGTACTGAGAAGTACCTGAATACATTAATAAATTTAATGCTCATATCCAGCCTATAAGGGAGGTACTATTACTACCCTGCTGTACAAAGCAGGAAGCTGAAGTTTGTTGAAGTTTGCTCAAGCCCACACATCTAATAATCAGCAGAATCAGGATTTGAACCCAGGCCTGTGTTCCTGGTCACTGTGCTATACTGCCCCTCTAGGCAAAGGAAAAATATCAGGACTTAGAGATCAAGGAAAAACGATCAACAAAGCCATAGAAGAAGAAGGAGCCTTCCATTTACTGAAGGGCCCCACGGATCCATCTCTGTATGAATACATTGATATATACAATTTCATTTAATTTTCCTGTGAAGTCATCCTTATCACACCCATTTTAAGCATGAAAAAACTAAGGCTCAGATAGTTCAAACAGCTAATAAGTAGCAGAACAGAAATTAAAACCCAGGTCTGAGTCCAGTGCTTCAGGCAAAGTCAGGAATATAGCTTTACATGTATAATCTCATCTAATAACCAAAACAGCCCCATAAATCTGGTACTATTATTTTTCTCATTTTTACAGATAAGAAAATTAAAAATCAGATAAGGTGAGTAACTTCTCCAAGGTCAAAGAAGAAGTGGACTCGAAACTTGACCCAGGCAGCCTGACTTCAGAACCAGAGTTCTTACTCTTACCCTCTGGATAAACTGCTCGAAAGAGAGTAAATCGGAGCCAAATCATGGAGAGTCTCAGAAATCTGCCAGCCATGCAAACTCATTGAAGAAAATTTGCTGTGTAGAACATGGCCAAATTATGTTTTAGAAATAAAGTTCCTCAAGAGATATATCAAAATTAGATTCCTAGCACATAAAGTTTAATAACACACAGACACCTTATAAAAGCTGTAAAGCTTTTCAAATAAGGTTAACAATTGTTTCAATTAGGTATGTTTAAATTCCCTAAGAATGTCAGTTATGCAGCTATTCACTTACCATAAATCACTTACCAATCTACTGCCAGATCCCAGCAAGGTGCTGTAATACTTTGTCTAGCATACAGTGTATTAAAAGGATAAAGTGCTTTAGATTTATCCAGTATTATATGTTTCTACGTATTTCATTATATAGTGGTATAGAAATTGCAAGTTGACCATTTGATAACTAAGTCTGCCTTCTCCAAGAAAAACAGGAAGGAGGGAGAGGGAAAAAAAGATCACCAACTGAAATAGGTTCACTTTTTACATCTCATTTTGCCTCTTGGCTGCTAAACATCTTATACCAAATATTATCCCAACCTAACCACCCAAGAGGCCTAAGGTTGTCCATCTACAAAATAGGTTCAACATTTCCCAATGACAAGCAGAGTTAAAGGCTCTCACTCATCCTAACATTCTGCATCAATTCTTAATGAATCTCACATCCCCAAAATCCATTCTACTTCCTTCCAGTGAATCCCTTATGTCCCCTTTCCTTGCACTTCTCTGCTCCAAATTCCTGGAGACCCTCCTCCCACCTCTTAAGAATCACTGTCAACACTTTAGTTCCTTTCTCCTTCTTCCCTCCACCCCCACATATCCCCAGCTCTAACCTCTCACTCACCAGGTGCAGGGCCAGGGGCAGAAGCAGCAGGAACAGCCACAGGTAGAGGTGGAAGCTGTTAGTGAACTTGCTCTGCTCGGGGTCGTGGTACCAGCCCCCGGTGAGCGCGGCCCATACGCCCTGCCGGAGCAGCTGCAGCGCCTGGGATACCATGCCTGCTGCGACCCGGGGGCCGGGACGCGCCGCAGCGGCACCCTGCCCGCCTGTGTCCTGGTCGCAGCGCGCCCTCAGCTTTAAGACTAGGCCCCTCAGGCGGGGCCGCCGCCTCCGCCGCCGTCGCCGCCACCACTTCTACCTCCTTCCCCACCGCGTCGGAAGCTGGGGCTGCTCTTCTGCCCTGACCGTGGAGCCTCGGCGCCAGAGCCGGCTGCTGCCGCCGGGCAGGGGAGCTCCATGTCCGAGAGAGGAAGGATTTTCCCATCGTGCTCTGAGGCGCTGCTGATGCTGCAGAGGCTCCTCCCCGCGCCCGCCCAGAGACCCTCCGCAGGCCTTCCGGGCGAAGGAAGGGGAGGGGGTCAGGGGAGCCGGTGTCCGAAAAGGATTTCTGAGAGTCCTTCCAGCCCCCTTTCTTTTGCCTCCGCCCCACCCCCCAACCAGTTTCTCCTATTAGAGGGCACGAAAGGCTTAAACATCAAAAATATTCTCGAGTAGAAAGGACAAATGAGGACACATTCCTTCGCTTTTTCTTTTTTTGCCGTCCACACCAAAATATTTACGAAACTCAAGATTCTGACAAACACCACTCGGTGTAATTTCTTCCCCTGAGCACTGCCTGCAAGGCTAATTGGCCGCTGACCCAGAAGTTCTATTCGTCTGATCTTTTCTCCTCCCTGACCTTTTCTTCTCCTCCCCCCTGTTGCTCAAATTGGTGAATAACTGCCTTCCTGGAATAACTTTAGGAGCTGCAGTTAGGCTGCTTGTATTTTTATATATTTCCTGCAACATAACCCCAGGCATCAGTTGGCTATTTAGAACGTTATCCTGAGTCATTCTTTACTGTTTAGATAGGAATATCCTCTATAAAGAATCCCTGAGCTAATAATCTTTAAGCTACCACTTACAATAGTCTATAATTCACAGTAGAGAAACTTCAGATTATTTTCTGAGAGCAGGTTTTGGAAAGGGAGGAGGTAAAGAAACTCATCTTCCTTAAACCTAAAAACCAAACCAGTTGCTGTCGAGTCCATTCTGACTCACAGCGACCCTAATGGACACAGTAGAACTGCCCCATAGGGCTTCCTAGGAGTGGCTGGCAGATTTGAACTGCCAACCTTTTTGTTAGCAGCCAAGTTCTTAACTACTGCACCACCAGGGCTCCTATAGTCCTTTGTGGAAGGAAAAATATTAGAAGGCTAGGTGATCCCCAAACATACCTTTCCTGCATCATGCTTAACTTGTCTGTCCTTAACATACCACAAGTTCTTTCTAACGTGTGCGCCTGCATGTGCCCTGTCCATTCTCTTGTCTGCAGTAACACTTGTGTGGGGTCGCCTTGGTCAGACACAGTAACGGTATGCCAGCCTTCCCATGCTGAAATGAGGTAAGGGGAGGTCCAACCCGAGGAGAGGCTTTGACACTCGAAAGTTCACTGGGTTACAGCAAAACCTCATCACTGGTGTTTGCCTTCAGGCTCAACCATTCTTCAGTCTACTCTACACACAGCTCTTGGAATTACTAACAAAATGTAATATTTCTGCTTTCTTTACTGCAATAGTAGTCTTCTCAAAGCATGTGGAATGCTAGTTTTTATATCCTCTCAGTGGTTGAAACTACCAGTGAACTATAAGTATTTACTAGATAAGTGATTCAATCATTCAGTAACACTGGCAGACTCACATTAAAAAATCGCCTTTATGTACATGAGTTCATGAGGAATGGTTGTGCAACAGGTCCTCTCTTGCATATGAGACGTTGTTTTTATACATTCTTGCCTGATTCATGAAATATTTATTGAGCATCTTCTGTGAAGACATCACTTTTTGCTGAAGACTGAGGAAGCAAACATAAATAAAGTACAGTCCCTATCATGAAGGAATCCAGGAGACAGGCAAATCAACAGACTCGTAATGAAATATAGTAAGTGCTACAGTACAAATATACATATATGAAATAGTCGAGGCAGTGAAGAAGAGATGTTCAAGTCTGTGGCAGGCATGGTGGTGTCAATGAAACTGACAAAGACACATTGGGATTGACCTGAGTTTTCAGGCCCTTCAGTCAGAAAAATGTGAGTGGCTGAGGAAAGAGTACGTGAAATACATGAGAGGAAAGGGAAACATGGCACCTTTGGATAAATGTCAGTGTAGTCTAATATGGGTAGAAGATAGGACTGGGAAAGGCGACAGTGGAACAGTAGGCAACTTAATGAGAGAGATAAGCAGTAAGTAAGTTTTGTGGGTAATACAAAGTTCTTCAGACCTTATCTTCACCAATGGAACAGCGTTGTAAAGTTTTAAGCAACGATATGGTGTGATCAACAGGGGAAATGTTTAATACCTGAGCAGCAAAAATGGAGATAAAGATGAGGGATTGGATATGACTTAGGACTTAGAGACTGATAAAGTATCTTATGACTTTCAGTTTTTGGTTTGGATGACTGTGCTATGAAATCAATCACGTTATGGAATATAAGAAATTTTGCCAAAAAAGATGTTGTTTTGCTGTTAGATGCCATCAAGTCCATTCTGACTCATAGCCACCCCGTGTACAACAGAACAAAACATTGCCCAGTCCTGTGCCATGCTCACAATTGTTGCTATGTTTGAGCTCATCATTGCAGCCCCTGTGTCAATCCATTTCCTTGAGGGTCTTCTTATCTTTCTCTGACCTGATACTTTACCAAACATGACATCCTTATCCAGGGACTGGTCCTCCTAATAACATGTCCAAAGTACATGAGACGAAATCTCGCCATTCTTGCAGAAAAAATATGACTACACTTAACTTGAGTTGC
The DNA here is from genome assembly GCF_000243295.1 of Trichechus manatus latirostris. Classification (NCBI taxonomy): domain Eukaryota; kingdom Metazoa; phylum Chordata; class Mammalia; order Sirenia; family Trichechidae; genus Trichechus; species Trichechus manatus. The sequence goes on along the minus strand of NW_004443957.1, from coordinate 5,436,084 downwards.
CTACTGGTAAGTCTATGGTTCTAGAGCTTAGAAGAGGGGTCTGAAATAAAGATATAGGCTTGAGAGAAATCAGCATATAGTCCCATGAAAGGAAATGACAATTGTCCTGAAAAATAATGTGGAATAAGGGGACAAGAGGACGGAGCATCACCAGGATTAAAGGCATAGGCAGGAGAAATGGAGCAAGGAAAGTAAGAGACCAACGTGAGGCTGATATCACCAAGTACAGGGGGAAAGAGCCGTTCAAGAAGGAAGTGGCTCATAGAGTCAAATGACATTTGTTGTTCTTAGTGTCGGTCCAGTCAATTCCGACTCATGGCGACCCAATGTGTTACATGGTAGAACTGTTCCACAGGGTTTTCTTGGCTATAATCTTAACAGAAGTAGATCTCCAGGTCTTTTCTTTCGCAGTACCACAGGTGAGTTCAAACAGCCAATCTTTCAGTTACTAGTCAAGTGCAAACAGTTTTCACCACCTAGGAAATTTGTCAAATGCCATTGCTGTGGTTAGGTGCTATAAGCTGGTTCTGACTCATAGCAACTCTAGGTACAACACAATGAAACTCTGTCTGGTTTTCACAATCTTTGCTACATTTGAGTCCATTGTTGTACCCACTGTGTCAATCCACCTCTTTGAGGATCTTCCTCCTTTTCACTGACCCTCAACTTTACTAAGCATGATGTCCTTTTCCAGGGACTGGTACCTTCTGTTAACATGTCCAATGTACTTGAGACAAAGTCTCGCATCCTTGTTTCTAAGGAGCGTTCTGGCTGTAGTTCTTCCAGACAGATTTGTTCATTCTGGCAGTCCATAGTATATTCAGTATTCTTCACCGACACCATAATTCAACTGCATCAATTCTTCTTCTGTCTTCCTTATTCATTGTCCACCTTTTGTATGCATATGAGGCAATTGAAAACACCATGGCTTGGGTCAGGCACACCTTAGTCCTCAAAGTGACATCTTTGCTTTTTAACGCTTTAGAGATCTCTTTTACAGCAGATTTGCCTAATACAGTATGTCATTTGATTTCTTGACTTCTGCTTCTATGGGCATTGATTGTAGATCCATGTAAAATGAAGTCCTCCACAACTTCAGTCTTTTCTCCATTTATCATAATGTTCCTTATTGGACCAGTTGTGAGGATTTTTGTTTTCTTTATGTTGAGATGTAATCCATGCTGAAGGCTGTAGTCTTTGGTCTTCAGCAGTAAGTGCTTCAAGTTCTCGACACTTTCAGCAAGAAAGGCTGTGTCATCTGCATAGCTCAAGTTGTTAATCAGTTTTCCTCCAATCCTGATGCTGCCTTCTTCTTCACATAGTCCAACTTCTTGGATTATTTTCTCAGCATACAGATTGAATAAGTATGGTGAAAGGATACAACACTGATTTTAATCCACACAGTATCCCCTTGTTCTGTTTGAACGACTGCCTCTTGGTCTGTGCACAGGTTCTGCATGAGCAAAATTAAGTGTTCTGGAATTCCCATTCTTCACAATGTTACCCATAATTTGTTATGATCCACACAGTCAAATGCTTTTGTGTAACCAATAAAACACAGGTAAACATCTTTCTGGTATTCTCTGCTTTCAGCCAAGATCCATCTGGCATCATCAATGATATCCCTCATTCTATGTCCTTTTTTGTATCCGGCTTCAATTTCTGGCAATTCCTGAGAATGCAGCTGTTAGTGGTTACTAATGCCACAGTCCACCACTTGCCTGTCAGTTTGTTGCACTGGAGTGGCTTTCATGTTGCTGTGATGCTGGAAGCTATGTCACCAGTATCTCAAATACCAGCAGGGCTACCCAGGTGGATGGGTTTCAGTGGAGCTTCCAGACTAAGACTAAGAAGAAGGACTTGGTGATTGATCTACTTCCAAAAAAAATTAGCCAGTGAAAACCTTATGGATAGTAGCAGAACATTATCTGATATAGTGCTGGAAGATGAGCCTCTCAGGTTGGAAGGCAATCAAAATACAACTTGGGAGAAGATCTGCCTCCTCAAAGTAGAGTTACCCTTAATGATGTGGATAGAGTAAAGCTATCAGGATCTTCGTTTACCAATGTGGCCCAACTCAAAATGAGAAGAAACAGCTGTAAATATCCGTTAGTAACTGGGATGTGGAATGTATGAAGTTTGAATCAAGGAAAACTGGAAGTTGTCAAAAATGAAATGGAATGTTTGACAATTGATATCCTAGGCATTAGTGAGCTGAAAAGGACTGGTATTTGGCCATTTTGAATCAGGCAATCATGTAGTCTACTATGCTGGAATGACAAATTCAAGAGGAACAGCATAATATTCATCATCAAAAAGAACATTTCAAGATCTATCCTGAAGCACAACACTGTCAGAGATAGGATAATATTCATATGCCTTACAAGGAAGACCAGTTAATACTACTATTATTCAAATTTACACACCAACCGCTATTGCCAAAGATGAAGAAATTGAAGATTTTTACTAACTTCTATAGTCTGAAATTTATCAAACATGCAATCAAGATGCACTGATAATTACTGGTGATTAGAATGGGAAAGTTGGAAACAAAGAAGGATCAGTAGTTGGAAAATATGGCCTTGGTGATAGAAACAACGCTGGAGATCACATGATAGAATTTTGCAAGACCGCTGACTTATTCATTTGATATACCTTTTTTCAATAACATAGAAGACAATTATACATGTGGACCTCACCGGATGGAATGCACAGGAATCAAATCAACTATATCTGTGGAAAGAGATGATGGAGAAGATATCATCAGTCAGAACCAGGCCAGGGGCTGACGGCATAACACACCATCAATTGGTCATATGCATATCTTAGCTAGACAATGAATAAGGAAACTGAAGAAGAACCGATGCCTTTGAATTATGGTGCTGGTGAAGAATATTGAATATACCATGGACTGCCAGAAGAACAAACAAGTTTGTCTTAAAAGAAGTACAGCCAGAATGCTCCTTAGAAGCAAGGGTGGCAAGACTTCGTCTCACGTACTTCGGACATGTTATCAGGAGGTAGCAGTCCCTGCAGGAGGACATCATGCTTGGTAAAGTAGAGTGTCAGCAAAAAAGAGGAAGACTCTCAAAGAGATGGACTGACACAGTGGCTTAAAGATAGCAACAATTGCAAGGATGGCACAGGACCGGGCAGTGTTTCGTTCTATTTTACATAGGATGGCTAAGAGTTGAAACTAACTCGACAACACCTAACAACAACAACAAAAAGTTCAAATTGAAGCTGAAGAAAATTAAAACAAGTCTCAACATAAAGAAAACAAAAATCCTCACAACTGGACCAATAAGGAACATTATGATAAATGGAGAAAAGACTGAAGTTGTGGAGGACTTCATTTAACATGGATCTACAATCAATGCCCATAGAAGCAGAAGTCAAGAAATCAAATGACATACTGTATTAGGCAAATCTGCTGTAAAAGAGATCTCTAAAGCGTTAAAAAGCAAAGATGTCACTTTGAGGACTAAGGTGTGCCTGACCCAAGCCATGGTGTTTTCAATTGCCTCAGATGCTTGCAAAAGCTGGGCAATGAATAAAGAAGACCAAAGAAGTATTGATGCATTTGAATTATGGTATTGGCAAAGAATAGCGAATATACTACGGACTGCCAGAAGAAAGAATACATCTGTTTTGGAAAATGTACAGTCAGAATGCTCCTTAGAAGCGAGAATGGTGAGACTTTGTCTTACTTACTTTGGACATGTTATTGGGAGGGACCAGTCCCTGGAGAAGAACATCATGCTTGGTAAAGTAGAGGATCAACAAAAAAAAAGACCCTCAATGAAATAGATTGACACAGTGGCTGCAATAATGGGCTTGTCTTAGTCATCTAGTGCTGCCATAACAGAAATACCACAGATGGATGGTTTTAATGAAGAGAAGTTTATTTCCTTACAGTAAAGTAGGCTAAAAGTCCAAATTTAAGGTGTCAGCTCCAGGGGAAGGCTTTCTCTTGGCCTTCTCATCAGTGTTCTCCCAGACTAGGAGCTTCTCGGCGCAGGGACCCCAGTCCAAATGATGCGCTCTGCTCCTGGCACTGCTTTCTTGATGGTATGAGGTCCCCCTGTCTCACTGCTCACTTCTGTCTTTTATATCTCAAGAGATTGCCTCAGGACACAATCCAGTCTTGTAGATCCAGTCCTGCCTTACTAACACAACTGCCACCCACCCTCCCTCATTAACATCATACAGGCAGGTTTACAACATACAGGAAAATCACACAGTACCAGGAATCATGGCCAAGCCAAACTGATACACACATTTTTGGGGGGACATAATTCAAACCATGACAGGGCACAGCACCGGACAATGTGTTGTTGTGTTGTACATAGGGTCGTTATCAAATGGAACTGACTCAATGGCAACAACAATGCCACAGTAGCTTTGGGGATTAGAGATGGTGAAATGGGCAGACTCCTAGTGGCATTATATTTAAAAACACTGAAAGTGTAGTGAGGAATAAAAGTAGCCAAAATAACTACTCCTTAGAAGAGCCTGGCCGTGAAGGTAAGTGTGAGCTATATGCAGGTGCAAGGACAAGGAAATGTTTGTTTTGACTGATTGACTTTTAATATGAGGAAAAATTAAACCTGCTTTTTCTCCACTACTCTACTTTCCTGGGATGATCTTAATCCATTGTTCTTGCTTTAACTATCATGCATATGTTGATGACACCAAAATCTCTATATCTAGCCCTGACCTCTCTTCTGAACCTCTGGTTTCTATGCACTTGGATGCCCCCTCGGCCCTGAAAATGTTCAAACGTGTACTCATTGGCTTCTCCCTTTATTCCTATTCCTCTTATTGTGCCTTCTGTCTTTTGGATCTTAGTCAATAAAACCGCAATCCATCCAAACTCTTGGAACCCAGAAGCTATCCTAGATTCTTCTCTCTCATCACTATACCCAGGCAATCTTGAACTCTTATCAATTTTATCACCAAATATTTATTAATTATATATCCTTTGCTTTACTCCTACTACCACTAGTTCAGATCAAATCATAAGGATTCCTCACTGGAACTACTGAATTATCTTCCTAATTGGTTTTCATACCTTCTATATCAGTTTGGTTCTAGCCATAAAAAAGGAAGAACTCTAGCTTTCAAACAGATAATTTTACGCAGGAAATGGAAGAGCTGAGAAAGCAAATAAAGAACGGTGAGCAACCTCAAGATTAGCAAAAGCAGAAGTCACTACCACTCCTAGGGCTGGAGGGACAATAAGTGGAGGTGGTGTTGCCAGAGTCCAGAAGCCATGGCTTTGCAGCAGGAGACAGCTGGAGAGAGATGGAGCCTGGAGGACAAGCAGCTACTACAGCAGACACCACAGAAAGCAGGTGCATGTGTGTGGTGGTGAAATCACACATAAACGCCCTGGCTTCTTCTCTTCCCAGCCTTCCAATCTTCTACCTGTGCTGTCCATTAGCCAAGTTTACCTAGAAATCATAGTGCAAGAAAGCCTGGGAAATATATAGTTACCTATAATCCAAATCAGAGTAGGTGAAGGAGGTTAATATTCTAATTTATTGACATAATGTTGTTCATACTATTCTCTAGTCATTTAAAATGTGTTTAAGATGTGCAGTGATGTTCCTATTTTCATTACTGATATTGATTATCTGTACCTTCTCACTCTTTCTTGGTCACTCATCAGAGATTTACCAATTATACTAGTCTTTTCAAAGAACCAACTTTTGGCTTTTTTGATCCTCTCTACTAAATATTTTTTGTCTCATTAATTTATGCTCTTACTTTTATGCTTTTCTCTCTTCCACTGTATTTGAGTTTAATTTGTTCTTTTTCTAACTTCTTGAGGTAGATGCTTGGCTCATTTCCTCTTTGTCTTTTTCTTTCCTAACATACAGTTAAATCTATAACTTTCTCTCTAGGCATGTCATTAGTTGCAGCCTACAAATATGTTTTATTATCATTCAGTGGAAAATATTTCCTAAATTCTATAAGCATGTTTTTTTTAAATCCATAGGTTATTTAGAAGCATATTGATTTACTTAGGTACATATGAAGATTTTCTAATAATCTATGATTTCTCATAGAATTCTACACAACATACTCTGAATGATTTCAATAATTTAAAATTTGTTGAGAATGATGGCAAAGAATAGGGTCAATTTTGTAAATATTTTGCATGTACTTAAAAAAGAATGGTTTATATGTCCTTCTAAGGTGCAGTGTTCTATAAATGTTCATTGGTTAAGTCAGCTAATCATTTGTTCAAATATTCTATACCTGAACTGATGTTTTTGCCTGCATTTCTGTCAGTTACTGACAGAAGTATATCTATTTCTCTTTAAGTTCTCTCATACATATATATATATATGTACACACACACCACATAGTTGTTAGTTGCCTAGGTATGGAGTCCTTTATATTTATCCTGTTTGGTATTTGTAGAGCATCTTAATCCGTGTATTGATATTTTTCATAATTTGGAGAAAATTTTTAAACATCTCTTTCAATTTTGCTTCTGTTCCATTCTCCCTATCCTCTCTGGCGCTCCAATTACATATATATTAGAAAGTCTCACTATGTACTCTACCAATCTTAACCTCTTATCCCTGTTTTCCATTCACTTCCTTCTCTCTTCTTTTTGTTTTCTGTCAAACATCTTTCAGTTTGTCATACTGTGGTGGCTTGTGTGTTGTTATGATGCTGGAACCAAGATTTCAAATACTAGCAGGGTCCTCCATGGTGGACAAGTTTTAGCGGACCTTCCAGACTAAGGCAAACTAGGAAGAAAGGCCCAGCAATCTACTTCCAAAAATTAGCTAATGAAAACGTTATGATTAACAGCAGAACACTATCCACTACAATGCTGGAAGACAAGCCCCTCAGGTTGGAAGGTACTACATCACGTTTGGTGATGTAGAGGGTCAGCAAATGTGAGGGAAACCCTCCATGAGGCAGATTGACATAACAGCCACAACAATGTACTTAAACATACCAATGATTACGAAGATTGCTCAGGACTAGGCAACATTTCGTTCTGTTGCACATAAGGTTGCCACAGGTTAAAGCTGACTCAAAAGCAGCTAAAAAAAAGGAAGCATCTGAAAAGATGTCATAAATATAAAGAGATGTATTTCTAATGGAAGTAGAATTATACAGTACATAGGATAACGAAAGCACATGTGGGATATACCTGGAGAGGTAGCACAGAGTAGTGTAGGAGTAGTCTTTCTGTGTAGGAGTTGGAGGCAAAGTTGGAGGTACAAAGATTATTTATAATGATATGAAGACTTAACAGAGCACAGCAAAAAGTATCTGGAGGGAGGAGAGCAAAGGTAGGCTATTGCTCAGACAGCAGACACAAAGCAGGATGGAAATAAGGATAGCAAGAGTATGTTAAGGAGAAACTACTAATATGTAGAATACTTAACTCTGTACTCTAAGATAATCTGAGATTTTTCAAAATATGCTTAGCCCTGTATAAGGGTACAAGTATACAATAAAAAAAAATTTCTGGTTTCTTTAACTCTATATTATAACTCAAACAGTCCAGCTTGCAGAGTGGCCTTTACTCATTTGTAGCACTAGGTGGCACCAGAACACTGCTTAGAATACAGTAAACTACAGTTTATAACAAGGAAGGGCTTTAAACAAAGGATGAGTTCAGTACTCCAGAAAGATTGCCCCTAAAATGATAGTTATATTTTTTACTTGATTAATCTGTTGATGTCCTGCTAAGTGCAGTGTGCATTTTGTAGTTGACTATTATTACTTATTTTTTAAGTTTTCATTTCTTTAAAGTTCTAGAAAAAAAGTAGTGTCCTCAAAGAAGAGAAGAGTAGTAACAGAACACAGAAAATGTTCTGGCTTATAAACAAATAATTTTCAAGAAATAAAAGAGGGTTTTATCTATAGAGTAGAAGGGTACACTATACACCACTACAGCCTCTCCCACCCCAAATCTCCAAATGACATAAAATAGCAAATGTTGAGATAGTGGTTAGGAAGACTAACTTCTGGAATGGTGGAGTAAGCACCTAAGTGAACTTGCCCTCCCTCAGAAAAAGAAAAGAAAGGAAGAAAATGCTGACAAAACAACCAACATCAACCATTTCAGGACTTTGGAAGTCAACCAAAGGCACAGAATGATCTGAAAATCATCGAAGAGAAACTACTCAATCTAGATAAAACAGTGAGGTCTCTGACCTCTTAACCTGGGGCTACTCAATTCCTCCTCCCTCTCAAGCTCAGCGGTATTGTGGCCTCTAGAAAATTTGCAGCCAATGAAGAAGATTGACTTCTTTTGGAGTTCTGATTAAAGTACTATCCTTATAACACATTCAAATATTTTGTCCAAACTTGCAGCTCCGTAGACAATCTCTATTCCCAGGTTGCTGTGTCTATTTCGTTTGATACAGACCTCTGCTCAACAAAAAAAAAAAAAAAAAAAGGCTACTCTACCCCCAGGGCATTGCTGAAAACAATGGAAATCTACGAGTACCATTTTAGTTACTTAAAACTTTTATTTCTGTTGAAGCAAGCAAGAACCTGGCCAGAAATTTAAAAGGATATCCTAGAGAGCTAGATGATCTTAGGGAACTTTGAAAAGTTTTGACATATTTCTGCAGGTCATGCAAGGCAATACACATGTCCAGGAAAGATCTAGAAAAAGAAAAGGGCTGACATTGAGGCCCTGTGCAAGGGGGAAGTGATAACTAAAGCTGTTTTGTCTGAAGTTTGAGGGTATAGCTTCTCACACAGATCCGCTTGGCAAAGGGAGGAAGATACACAGACAGGCATTTAAGGACATTTGACCAATCATTGGATGACCATTAAATCATATGGACCCAGGGGTGACTCCTAAGAAGTCAAGCTTTTAATTTGAAAAATAACTTTAAAAAGAAAAAAGAGTTCGCAGAGAATGGTTGTACACTGTAGAACCTAAAAATAATTAATTCAGAAGAAGTACTGAACAAATAAGCAAAACAAACAGCAGGAGGGGAAGAAAAACATGAGGAGAAGGGTAGGAATCTAACACTAGAATAGATGTAATATACTATCTAAAATGTCAAATTTTCTAAAAAATTATGGCATTCAAACGAAAAAAAAAATACATATGACATACATACACTGGGTTAAAAAAAAGAAATGCCCAACAGAAAATATTCCTAAGGGGGCATAGGTTTTGGATTTACTAGGCAAAGAGTTTAAATCAGCTATTATAAATATGTTTATAGAACTAATAGAAACCATGTGTAATGAACTAAAGGACAGTATAATAATTATTTCTCACCAAATACAGAATATCAGTTAAAGAGATACCAATTATAAAAAAGAACAAAATAAGAACTCTGGAGATTAAAAGAACAATAACTAAAATGAAAATTTCACTAGAGGGGTTGAACAACAGATTTAAGCTGGCCAAAGAAAGAATCAATGAACTTGAAGACAGGACAATAGAGATTATCCACTCTGAGAAGAAGAAAGAAAAATAAATGAAAGAAAATGAACAGAGCCTTGGAGGCCTGTGGGACATTGTCAAACATACAAACATATCCATAATGGGAAACTTAGATGCGAATAGAAAGAGAAAGAGGTAGAAAAAAATATTTCAAGAAAAATTTCCAAATTTGGTGAAAAACATTGATTTATACATCTTAGAAGCTCAATGAACTCTGAGAAGGATAAACTCCAAGAGATACGCACCTAGACATATCCTAGTGGTTGAATAGGAAAATTAGTAACAGACATTTGCTTTGATTTTAGGTTTTTCTTATCCACGAAACCAAATATTAACCGTAAGAAACCTGACCCAAACTGCAAAAGCCTGCCAGAAACTGCTCTATAAACCAAAAAAAAAACCAAACCTGATGCCATGGAGTCAATTCCATCTCATAGCAACGCTTACATTTGTCTTATCCTGCTAGAAAAGATAATTGTCAAACCATTACCTCCTAATTTAAATATCAAAAAACTTCATGGCTGAAGGTGAGTGGAGGGCCAAATTATTAGCAGCCAGACCAGAGGTAACCTAGTATCAGCTGATTTCAGTAAAGGGGAAGGCAAGTTTCAATCAATCATGTTAAAATTAGTCAATGGTTGATCTTCTGTATTCCTGTCTCCTCTTCTCTTTATAAGCCTCATTAGTAGCTAGTTTCTTAGAACTATTTGCTTTTTCTGGAATCAAAAATGGCTTTCTTACATGTATATAGAAACCCTGGTGGTGTAGTGGTTAAGAGCTATGGCTGCTAACCAAAAGGTCGGCAGTTTGAATCCACCAGGCTCTCCTTGAAAACTATGGGGCAGTTCTACTCTGTCCCATAGGGTCACTATGAGTCAGAATCAACTTGATGGCAATGGGTTTGGTTTGGGTTTGTTTTTTTTTTATATGTAACAGAATAACTGCTCAAAATAAACCTATGTTCCAATTTTGGTGGGTTTGATTATTTTGAATGTAGTCAAATAGACAAAAGTGAAAGACAAAGAAAAATCTTAAAAGCAGTAAGAGAAAAATAACTTACTAAGTACTAAAAAAAAAAAAAAACCAAACTCGTTGCCATCAAGTCAATTCCAACTCATAGGGACCATATAGGAGAGAGTAGAATTGCCCCATAGGATTTCCAATAAGCAACTGGTGGATTCGAATTGCCAAACTTTTGGTTAGCAGCCACAGCTCGTAGCCACTGTGCCACCAGTACTCCTTATTAAGTACAAGAGATCCTAAATAAGATTAACAGCTGACTTCCCATCATAAGTCATGGAGGCCCAAAGACAGTGGGATAACATCTTCAAAGTGTTGAAAGAAAAATACTATCAACCAATAATTCTATATCCAGCAAAACTATCTTTCAAAGTGAAGGAGAAATTAAGACATTCACACATAAACAAAACCAGAGAATTTGTTCTAGCAGAACCATCCTACAAGGAATTCTATAGAGAGTCCTTCAGGTTTAAATAAAAATACATTAGAAAATAACTCAAAAACCCATGAAGAAATAAAGAGTACCAGTAAAGGTATCTACATAGGTAACTATAAAAGAAAGTATAAGCATATTTTTGTTTGTAGCTCTTCTTCTATCTACTCTTTTTTAGGATTTTATTATGCTAAAATGTATATAACAAAGTTTGACATTTTAATCACTTTTAAGTGTACAATTCAGTGACATTAACTAGACTCACAATGTTATGCAACCATCATCACTATCTATTTCTAAAACTTTTTTGATCACCCTAAACAGAAACTCGATACCCATTGAGCAATAACTCCCCATTAGCCCCTTTCCCCAGCTACTAGTAATCCATAATTGACTTCCTGTCTCTATGAACTTTCCTATTCTAGATACTTCATATAAGTGGAATCATAAGATATTTGTCCTTTTGTTTCTGAATTACTTCACTTAGTGTCTTAGTCATCTAGCGCTGCTATCACAGAAACACCACAAGTGGATGGTTTTAATGAAGAGAAGTTTATTTCCTCACAGTCAAAGTAGGCTAAAAGTCCAAATTCAGGGCATCAGCTCCAGGGGAAGCCTTTTTCTCTCTGTCGGCCTTCTTCTCTTCAGT
>NW_004443957.1:5423382-5424434 GCF_000243295.1 Trichechus manatus latirostris | reverse complement strand
AAATTCAGGGCATCAGCTCCAGGGGAAGCCTTTTTCTCTCTGTCGGCCTTCTTCTCTTCAGTGTTGCCCCGGACTAGGAGCTTCTCAGCACAGGGACCCCGGTCCAAAGGATGCGCTCTGCTCCTGGCACTGCTTTCTTGATGGTATGAGGTCCCCCTGTCTCACTGCTCACTTTGGTCTTTTATATTGCAAGAGATTGCCTCAGGACACAATCCAGTCTTGTAGATCAGGTCCTGCCTTACTAACACAACTGCCACCCATCCTCCCTCATTAACATCATAGACGCAGGTTTACAACATATAGGAAAACCACACAATACCAGGAATCGTGGCCCAGCCAAATTGATACACACATTTTTTTGGGGACATAATTCAATCCATGACACTTAGTATGATGTTTTTAAGGTTCACCCATGTTGAAGTATGTATTAGAACTTATTCCTTTTTATGGCTGAATACTATTCCATTTATATATATCACATTTTAGTTATCCATTCATCTGTTGATGTACTCTTGGATTGTTTCTACCTTTTGGCTACGTTGAATAATGCTACAATGAAAATTGGTATACAAATATCTGTTTGAGTCTTTGCTTTCATTCTTTTGGTTATATAGGTAGGAGTGAAATTGCTGGGTCATGTGGTAATTGTATCTTTAACTCTTTGAGGAACTGTCAAACTGTTTTCCACAGCTGCTGAATCATTTTATATTCCCACTAGCAAAATGCAAGGGTTCAAAGTTCTCCACATCCTTGTCAACACTTGTTATCCGTTTTTTTAAAAATTTTTTTATTGTACTTTAGATGAAGGCTTACAGAAACAAATAGTTTCTCATTAAAGAGTCAGTACACATATTGTTTTATGACATTGATTAACAACCCCACGACATGTCAACACTCTCCCTTCTCGACCTCGAAGGACCTTTTCTTTGGTGAAAATATGCATAGCCAAAGTTACACCATTTCAAAAGTTTCTACATGTACTATTCAGTGACATCGATTACATTCTTCCAGTTGTGCTGCTATTCTCACTATCCTTTTCCAAATTATTCCAT
>NW_004443957.1:5412956-5422333 GCF_000243295.1 Trichechus manatus latirostris | reverse complement strand
TTCTATACCTATTCCCTCTTTATTGTTCTGATGCTGTTGTCATTTACAGATTAACCTCTCTGGTTTCGTGTTGTAATTCTTTTGGTTTTGGGTAGTCCTTAAGAGTTCCTTTCATAGGTTGGTATCTGGCTGGTACAATCCTGTGTCCTATATTCAGCCTGTGGTCTGATTTTGTTTGTTCTCAGATCAAAGGACTCCCTTTAATAGGGCTTGTAAGTTTGGTTTGGTTTTTACATAGTCCTTTAATTTCTGTTTATCTGGAAATGACCTAATTTCACCATCATATTTGAACAAGAGTTTTGCAGGATATATTATTCTTGGCTGGCAATTTTTTCCTTTCAGGTTTTTATATATGCCATCCCATTGCCTTCTTGCCTGCATAGTTTCTACCAAATAATCCGAGCTTAGTCTTATTGTTTATCCTCTGTAGGTGACTTTTTTTGTTTTTCTCGAGCTGCTCTCAGGATTCTTGTTTGTCTTTGGTTTTAGTGAGTGTGATTATGATATGCCTTGGTGATTTTCTTTAGGGATCTATCCTATATGGGGTTCGTTGAGCTTCTTGGATGGTCAGCTTTTCATCTTTCATGATATTGGGGAAGTTTTCTGTCAGCAATTCTTCAATGATCCTCTCTGTATTTTCTTTTTTCTCCCCCTGTTCTGGAACTCCAATCGTTCACAGATTTTTACTTTTGATTGTAGGTCACATAGTTCTCAGTGTTTCTTCATTTTTCTTCTTTCTTTTTTCTGATTTTTCCTCAGAGTTCCATCCAAATGTTTGTCTTCAATTTCACTGATCCTATCTTCCATCATTTCAAACCTGCTCCTCGGCCCTTCTATGACACTGTCCATTTCTGAAATCTTGTTGTTTATGTTTTGGATTTCTAATTGTTGTTTTTGTATGATTTCTAATTGTGAATTGATTTTAGCATTTTGTTCCTGTATTATTTTCTTGAATTCTTCCATTTTTTTGTCTGTATTTTCCATGAATTTGTCTATTTTTTCCTCTTTTTTTGTCTGCTTTTTGCTTCAACAGTTGGATAATTCTGAATATTAGAGATATGAATTCCTTATCAGTTAAGTCTAGTGCCTTTTTTTCTACTGGAAGGTCATCTGGTGTTTTAGTTCGTATGCCTGCTGGAACCATCCTGTCCTGTTTTTGTAAATGTTCTAATATAGTATGCTGTCTTCGAGGCATTCAGTGGTTATTTTCCTCATTTATTGATTGCAGATTTGTTTGTTTCATCCTAATTTTTTGTTTTATTTGGTTATGTCTGAGCTGGTGGGCTGTGCGTTCTTTGTTGTTTGCTCATCTGTGGGCATGATACTTTTCACCTCGTTCTCCAATGGGCAGGTTCATTCACTCAGGTATGGTACAGGAGGGCAGGTCCAGCTGAAGGGGAGTTGCTGGGATGGGTCGTTTGTGCATGTACCAGGGCTGACAGTGGGGACCAGGAATCAGTGCAGGGAAGGTTCCAGTAGGCCATGCCTGTGCTGCTTGGGAGTGTGATGTTCAGTGCACAGTGCAGGCAGGCAGGAAGGAGGGGGTAGATTGTGATGTGTGGAGCTAAGATGAGCATGGGAAAGATGAGAGAGAGGAGAGAGGAACAGGAGCCAAAAACATACACACAAAAAAAAAGTGCTAAGGGCACTTGCTATTGGAGTGGAGCGATGAGAGACTGAGAAATGGGGAAAAACAAAAATGAAAAAAAAAGAAAAAGGGTAAAGGAAAAAAATGAATAGATCGATAGACTGGAAATGAAGAGAGACAAAAAGAGAATAAGAGAGAGAAGAAGACAAAACAAAAAACAAGAAAAAAGAAATGCCCCCAGGAATGTCCCTGTGCAACTGCACACAATAAGGGAGTACCTTCCAAGCCATGTGGTACTGCACAGAGAAAAGAAAAAGAAAACAAACAAACAAATCAAAATAGAACAAATCAGAGCAAACAAACAAAAAGCCCTGGGGGTCCCACCAGTGTGGCGGTACTGGCCGGGAAGCAGTTTCACAGTCAAGTAGTGTTTTGCAGCCTTTCAGGAAGAAGCAAAGATGGCACATGGAGCCAGGTATTTGAGAGAAAGGAGGGGGAGGTAGTGAGAGGTAAGGAAGAAATCTAAAGAAGTGGAAAAAAGCAACACCAGCAGCCAACAAAAGTCACTCGGGGAGCCAGCCAGTGCTGGCAGATGAAATCCAAGTGACACTGGGGTGAAGCTGGTGCTTCACGGCCAAGAGACTGTGGCTGTAGGAAGCAGAGGAGGCTAAGTAGGGGTGACGAAGGGTGGGGGGTGGGAAAGCCTGTATCACTGGTTACTGGTTGTTCTGTCTCCTGCTGGAGGCTCCGTGAAGCTGCTTTCTTGTACCCCCATTTGCTGATCTCCAATAAGAATCCAAGATGGCAGATCTGTGCTGCAGTAGTTGATAGCACACCTCTGCATGTATCCTCACTCTCTGTTCTCAATCAGTTTCTTATTCCATTCTGTGCTTGGCTGAGTTCTTTATCTCTTTATTTGATGCTTAGGATCTCAGGATTGACGTGTGACTCTGTTTGATTCAGTTTTTCTGATCTTTGCTGTGGAGGGACAGCGTGATGCTTCTGACTACAGTGCCATGTTTCCCGCAAGTCCGTTTTTTTAATAATAGCCACCCTGGTGGGTGTGAAGTGGTATCTCATTGTGTTTTTCCTGTTTTTAAAGACAACTGCATGAAACAATAATTATAAAACTGTGTTGATGGCCTTGTAATGTATAAAAATGTGATTTGTATGAAAATAATAGAACAAATGAAAAAGGAGGGAATGGGGGTATTCTGGAGCCAAGGTTTTATGTAATATTACAAGTAAGTAGCATCAACCTGAACTAGATTGCCTTAAGCTAAGTTGCTAAATGTAATCCTTAGAACATCCAACAAAGTATTACATCTAAAAAGATGTACTTGCCACATAAACCAGAGACTTCATCAGCCCGAGACCAGAAGAACTAGATGGTGCCCAGCTACCACAATGACTGCCCTGACAGCGAACACAACAGATGAAGCAGGAGAAAAGTAGGGTGCAGAACTCAAATTCTAGTGAAAAGACCTGACTGAATGGTTTGATTGAGACTGGAGGGACCCTGGAAGACGTGGCCCCCAGCCTCTCTGTTTGCCCAAAACTAAAACCATTCCTGAGGCCAACTCTTCAGACAAAGATTAGACTGGACTATAGGACATAAAATGATACTCGTGAAGAGTGTGCTTCTTATCTCAAGTAGATACATGAGACTAAATGGGCAGCTCCTGTCCAGAGGTGAAATTAGAAGGCAGAGAGGGTCAGGAGCTGGTGGAAAGGAGGAGTGTGCTGTCACAGTATAGGGGGAACAATTAGGGTCACAAAAGAATGTATGTATAAATTTTTGTATGAGAGACTAACTTGAATTGTAAACTTTCATTTAAAGCACAACAATTAACCCCCCCCCCCCAAAAAAAAGATGTACTAAAAAATAACAAGGGGATTAAAAGGATATACTAAAAAGTATCTATTTAGTAGAAATGAAGGCAGTAGTGGATGAATACAAGAACAAAAACTCATAAGATACAGAGAAAACCAACAGCAATATAAACATCCATAAACCAAACCCATTGCCATCAAGTCGATTCCAACTTAAAGCAACCCTATAGGACAGAATAGAACTGCCCCATAGGGTTTCCAAGGGGGAGCTGGTAGATTCAAACCTCCGGTTAGCAGCCGAGCTCTTAACCACTGTGCTGCCAGGGCTCCTTGTTTCGTATAGACAACATATAATTTGATCATGTTTTTAAAATCCATCTACCAGTCTTTGCATTTTGATTAGTGTTTAATTAGCTTGTATTACATTACTGGTAAGATAGAATTTGTATCTGTTATATTGCTATTGGAACCACTTGATGGTGATCTGTTCCATGGAGGCCTGGTGGTACAGTGGTTAAGAGCTTGACTACTAACCAAAAGGTTGCCAGTTGTAATCCACCAGCCACTCCTTGGAAACCCTATGGGGGAGTTCTACTCTGTCCTATAGGGTTGCTTTAAGTTGGAATTGACTCGAGGGCAATGGGTTTGGTTTTGGTTTGGTTCCTTGATCTGG
This sequence comes from Trichechus manatus latirostris, assembly GCF_000243295.1. NCBI lineage: Eukaryota > Metazoa > Chordata > Mammalia > Sirenia > Trichechidae > Trichechus > Trichechus manatus. The sequence continues at coordinate 5,418,239 of NW_004443957.1, read as the reverse complement.
GTGCTAGACACACACAGGGGCGTTTTTCTTGTGTTCATTTGGGAAAAAATAAACAAGAAAGAATTGCCAGGAAAATTCTAGAAAGGAATGTTAATGAGCAGGGTTAGTCCTACCAGATAATAAAACATTGGGCCCTTGAGCATAAAAAGAATCTGGGGGAAAATAGGTAGCTGTCTGGTGGGGGAAGAGGGGAAGGAGTTGGATCCCTACCTCAAGCCTTGAGAAAATGAAATATTTAAATAAAGAAAAGAAAAACTGGAAGGAAACTATGGAAAAGCGTGTTTAATAAATGGGAAAGACTTTTCTACTGTGACATAGAATGCAGAAGCCATAAAGGAAAAGACTCAATTATATCAAAGTGTAAAAAGGAAAAAAAAAAATCTTCATAAAAAAATACACAAAGAAAAACAAAACTTAGACAAACCAGGGAAAATATATGCATTTCATATCCTAGACAAATAGGTTAATTTATATACTGTATACAGACCTCCTTAAAATCAACAAGAAAAATACCAAACAAAAACAGGCAAAGGAAAAGCATACTATTCACAGAAAGGGTAATAAAAATGACTCAACTGTATGAAAAGATACTCAGTCTCACAGTAAGAAATACAACATAAAGTCATAGGAGACCAGTTGTCTTGATCAGACTGGCAAAGATCACGAAGTTTCATTTTACACCGTATTATAGAGGGTGTGAGGAAACACATTGCTGGTAGTGTAAAGTGGTACAACCCCTATGGAGGACCTTTTAGCAATATCTATCAAATTTACGTAGGTCCCTGGGTGGCACAAATGGTTAAGTGCTTGGGGACCTTTTGGAGGCTGGCAAAAACCCAGAGGTGCCTCAGAAGACAGGCCTAGCAATCTGCTTCTGAAAGGTCACAACTTTAAAAACCCTATGGAACAGTTCTACTCTGCACACATGGGGTCGCCATGAGTCTGAGTTGACTGGAAGGCAACTAACAACAAGCACAAACATACAAATGAACATGCCCTTTGACTCAGTAATTCCACCTCTATGAATTTATCCTACTTGCGTGCTGGCACTCGTGCAAATGGTAAATGTATGAAGATATTCATTGCAGCACTGTTTGTGAAAATAGAAAATTAGAAGCAACCTAAATGTCCATCAATGGAAGTCATTAAAGAAATTATAGTATAGCATAAAGTGAGTACTATGTAACAGTTAAAGAGAATGAGGCAGCATTAACTGTTCTGCTAGAGAATAATCCCCAAACCCATTGCCATCTAGTTGATTCCGACTCATAGCAACCCTCAAGATACATAAATGAAAATAGTAAGGCATTATATTATAAAATTTCTCCTTCACACTCCCTCTAGCCATTGACCATTCAGTTCCTTTTATAATTTATAAAACTTAATTTTTTATTTAAATCTAAAATATATGTGTATGTATATGTATGTATATTTGTATAACTATCTCTGGAAACTGGAGTCTCTGGGTAGTGCAAATCGTTAAGCACTCAGCTACTAACTGAAATGTGCCTTGAAAGAAAGGCCTGGCGATCTGCTTCCCAAAAACCAGGCATTGAAAACCTTATGGAGCACAGTTCTGTTCTGAAACACTTGGGGTTGGCCATGAGTTAGGTTTGTGGTTTATCTCTGGAAAGATTAAGTCAAATTCTTAAGTAAGAAAATGGATGGACAGCTGAGAGAGAGAGTAAGGAGGAGAAATTTTACTTTTCAAACTATCCTTTACACTGCATGACTTTTTTAAATTTTTTACGCATATTTCATTTTATTTTTAAAAAATAAAATAATTAGAACAGACATACACACATAGAAGATTTTCTAAGTTCCTTCTGTTGTTGTTAGGTGCCATCGAGTCGGTTCTGATTCATAGCAACCATACGTACAACAGAACGAAACACTGCCCGGTCTTGTGCCATCCTCACAATCGTTTTTATGCTTGAGCCCATTTTGAAGCCACTGTGTCAATTCATCTTATTGAGCGTCTTCCTCTTTCTCACTGACCCTGTACTTTATCAAGCATGATGTCCTCCAGGGACTGGTGCCTCCTGATAATATGTCCAAAGTATGTGAGACAGTCTCACCATCCTTGCTCCCAAGGAGCATCCTGGCTGTAATTACTTCTTCCAAGACAGATTGGTTCATTCTTTTGGCAGTCCATGGTATATTCAACATTCTTCGCCAACACCGTAATTCAAAGGCGTCAATTCTTCTTCTGTTTTCCTTATTCATTGTCCACCTTTCACGTGCATATGAGGCAACTGAAAACACCATGGCTCAGGTCAGGTGCACCTTAGTCCCCAAAGTGACATCTTTGCTTTTTAACACTTTAAAGAGGTCTTTTGCAGCAGAGTTGCCCAATGCAATGCATTGATCTCTTGACTGCTGCTTCCATGGGTGTTGATCGTGGATCCAAGTAAAATGAAAACCTTGACAACTTCAATCTTTTGAAGATTATCATGATGTTGCTTACCCCACGCGTCTGTCAGGTTATCACACTGTGGTGGCTTGCATGTTGCTGTGATGCTAGAAGCTAGGCCACCAGTATTCAAATCCAGCAGGGTCACCCATGGTGGACAGGTTTCAGCTGAACTTCCAGACTAAGAGAGACTAGAAAGAAGGACCTGGTGGTCTACTTCTGAAAAAAGTTAACCAGTGAAAACAAGTTCTTTCTAGGTGAATTCTAAACATGCGAAAAATTAAAAGATGGAGACAAGTAATTAGGAGGATAATAAATAGCTAAAAGAATATTAATCTAATTTTAAAAAGTAGGTTTAGAATCAATCTAAGTGGAAAAATAAGGTTTCTATATCAAATCACTATTAAGAAGAATCAATACTGTGTATAAATGGAAGCTGGGGCTCAGAGTTCACCCACTGAATGATATCAATGTTTTTTCAAGACGTTTAATTTCAAATCTTTGATAGTTAGGCTGAGGTTTTTTAAGGGCACTCTTACTATTATTATAGAAAACAGTTTACCCAAGAAAGTTATCAGATGATACCCCTGAAAGAGATGCTTACTGGAATCTTTCATTCATTTAACCCTCAACTTTATCAAGTGACATTATAAGAGATCACAAAGAGTTCAAATAACCCTGGAGTTAAATAACAACCACAAAACAATACTTTACATTTATATGACAGTTTTCAAAGTACTTTGCATTTATCAGTTCCTTCCAGGTAACAATAACAACCCTGTAAGGTAAAAACAGCAATATACAACATGGCAAAGGAAACCTCTAGAAAATCAGGAAGGCCACATCGTGATGCAGATGTCGTGACTCTGGCCCCTGGAAATTTTTATAGAGAATAACACTAACATTGAGGGAAGAGAGATGAAGGTAACAGGATTGGATTAAAGCAGAATTGTTATAACTGGTATGTTCCAGACATGTGGGTAAAGGAAGGAAAGGTAAGATAGGTTAATTTAAGAACCCTGAAGAAATTTCAGCAGAATTAAAAAAGAGCGAGAAAAAGAGATTAGTTCATGAAAGAAGCCAGAATTACAAAGTTCAGTGCTAAATTAGCACATGCTTAATGCAGTAATTAGAAAAAAATCCTTGTATTTACTTAGTGTCTTTTTTTCCTAAGAATTTGAAAAGAGCTGTTTAATCTTGTTATCTCATTAATTCCCACCATATTCATATTTTAAGGGAGTATGTTAATATTCTTCTAATTTTATATACAGATTTTTAAAAATGGAGAGTTTATTTATTGAAGCCAAAGGTCAAGGTTTCTGAAAAGGTCAGTTGTTTAGGTCTGACTTTTCTTGTGTGCTCTGGTCTGGTTTAGAAAGGTTAGAAATAGATCTGATATGCAGGAAATAATTGTTTTTATAGAATGACTATGATACAAGGCACGCCGCAGAGAAAATTTGTTCAGAGTAGAAAAATTATCTCAGAAAACAGGTAGTGTGACCCAGGAGTCCGAGAGTTAGAGGTTTTGGTCAAGAATATTAATTTCCTGTATGTTTTTTAATGCAACTAGCAAGCTAGCTGCTGGCAATTAATAAGACTCAAACAAAGCATGTATAAGCCCATCGCTCTACGGTTTATTCACTCTGACCTTGGGGGGATGGCTGACTCTTCTTTATCTTCTTTGTCCTCTGTGAAAGAAATAATGATCTGCTTAGTATTTTTAGCAGGTTGTGAAGAATTCGTCATTGTGTTTGAAGAGTCCAGAAAGTTCTAAATAAAACAAAGTAATTTTGATAGGACAAAATGTACATAAATGGCAATCGGAGTGGAATGGAAATCTTCCTGTCTCAGGTCCAAGGTCGTCAGCTTTGTACATTACTTCAGAAGGGATATCTTTAAGGGTTTGAAAAAGACCTTGGCTTTCTGAAACCACTCAGGTTTTTACATTGTTGCATTACTCAGTGAAGTCGTTCATTGTCCACTTGGCCAGCCCTGGCTGTAGTCTGTAACTTTAGGCTCAGACAGGCAGGGCTCCAGTTTTGTTCAGTGATTAAAGTTACAGAAATTCTAAAAATCACGATTACTCTGTCTAAAGCAGAACACTAGTTGAAGCTTGGAGAATAAATAGTAACCTGACACATACAGACAGAATTCATAGCTTAAAACTTAAATGCTTACAATAGAGGTTAATTAATGTTAACTTATTGTTGAGTCAGAATCGACTCGACAGCAACAACGGGTTTGCTTTGGTTTTGGTTTATCGTCATCACTATTGTTGTTATTATTGTTATCATTCATTTAACCTTAAATCTTTAAACTCCTGAAAAGGAAGCCAGAGGACCAGCTTCAAGAGAAAAGGCTAACTTACAATTGCACAAGACAGTCTGAAAGAATTTGATGCTATTTTTTACTCACATCTTGTTTTTTACAGTTACCCAACTATAAAAGTGAAAGTAATAAGTTGGATCTTCCCCAGATCCATAATATGCTAAAGTCAGAGCATATTATGAACTGCCTTGTGGAATTTGTTCATTTAATCTTTCTCCAGATAATTGCTTGTCCAGTTTCTTTACCGCCTTCATGTCTGCTCAAACGTCACCTTCTCCATGAGGCCACTCTGACCACTGTAGTGAACGAACGCCACCACATGTTCCCTGTTCACCTCATCCCCCTATTCCTGATCCACCTTTCCTTGCCTTCTTATTTTTACATATCGTTTATCAAATTCTTTACTGTCGTTGTTGTTGGTTACCATCCATTTGGCTTCAACTCAGGGTGACCTCAGTTCCAACAGAACAAAACATTGCCGGATCCTATGCCATCTTCATGATCCTTGGCATGTTTGAGTTAATTGTTGCACCTATTTGTCA
>NW_004443957.1:5409704-5412359 GCF_000243295.1 Trichechus manatus latirostris | reverse complement strand
AGTTCTCCCTTATATTATTAAAATAATAACAGCTAGAGCCCTGGTAGTGTAGTGGTTAAGGACTCAGCTGCTAACCAAAAGGTTGGCAGTTCAAATCCACCAGCTGCTCCTTGGAAACCGTATGGGGCAGTTCTACTCTGTCCTATAGGGTAGCTATGAGTCGGAATCGACTCGACGGAAATGGGTTTGTTTTTTGGTTTAACATTCATTAAGCACGAATTAAGATCTATGCTTTACATACACTAGCTCAATGAATCCTCCGAATAACTTTATGAGGGTTTATGTAATTATGATAGCCATTTTACAGAGGAAACAATTGAGGCACAAAGATTAAGTTTCATGTAACAAGTAATGACGGAGCCAGGATTGAAACACAGGTCTGATTCCAGAGCCTTGGTCTTAACCACAGTGTTATATTCCCTTTCATTGTTAACCAGTTGATGACAGATTATACCAAATTATACTACATAAGTATAATTCCACATACACATGCATATACACACCATCTCCCAAATGGAATCCAAGGTAAGTAATGACAGTTGGCATTTCCAAAGTTCCAGGATATCAGTAATTTTTTTTTCTCTTGAGAAGTTCTGAACAGAACCTTATATAAGCAAGTCCATTGAACTGTTAATAATCTTCCTAAAATTCTGTGTTCAACATCTAGAAATATGAAAGTCTGAGAAAAAATGTCTAAAAATTTTGGGAAACATTTTTTATCCCAAGATTTTTCCATTTTTTTTAAAGAATTCAAATATGCAGTTCTTGAGGGAATATTTTTCCTCCCTCCTCCCTCCCACCTCTCCAGGATTTCACATCTCTTCCTACGTCCAGACACCTCAGTGTGTTTTTAATGTCCTTTCTAATCCCACTTTCTTTCTCAGCTCTTCCCAAGAAAAAATCCTTTCCTTTAGTTGAGTACTCTCAATGCCCCATGAACAACTCAATGATTGCTCTGTCTTCATTCATGCTTTTTGCTTCCAGCCCCTCAGCCCTTCATGATTCTGTCTTTGCTATTTGCTGTCCATCTATCTTAACAAACAAACAAAAAAAATAAAATCAGTTGTCATTGAGTAGCTTCTGACTCATGGCGACCCCATGTGTGTCAGAGTAGAACTATGCACCACAGGGTTTTCAATAGCTGATTTTTGGAAGTAGATCACCAGGCCTTTCAAACCACCAACTTTTGATTAGTAGCCAAGCATTGACCATTTGCACCAAACTCCTACCACCCTGAAAAATACACACTCAAGTTACTTCTCATCTGCTAGAACTCTCTCATTCTGAAGCTGACCAATTGTCCCGGACCATCCTACTTTTAGCATTGAATGTCCCATGTCCTAGGAAACCTTTGTGTTATTGTTAGCAGTCTTGGAGTTGGCCCCCAACTCATGGAGACCCTATGCACACCAGAAATAAACGCTGCCTGGTCCTGCACCGTCCCTGTGATTGGTTGCAGATTGGATCATTGTGATCCATGGGGTTTTCATTGACTGATCTTTGGAAGTAGATTGCCAGGCCTTTCTTCATAGTTCATTTTGGTCTGGAAGCTCTGCAGAAACCTGCAGCAACATACAAGACACCACTGACAGATGAGTGGCGGCTGTGCGTGGGGTGCATTGGTCAGGAATCAAACCTAGGTCTCCTGCATGGAGGATGAGAAGTCTACCACTGAACCACCATTGGTCCTACTGGCGAACCTACAGTTCTGGGAAAATTAGCAGAGTTGCTCACCTTACTTACCTACAATTCTACTTCTCACTGATTTCCACTCTCTTTCAACTGCTTTCAAACTCCACATTCCACAAAATTTGTTCCTCTCTTATATTGTTATTTCTTTCACTCTATAAGAACCTAGATGACAACAGCCAGCCAGCTCTAGATTAATTTTCACCATCTCCATTTCCTCATACCTCAGTTTTTTGGTGTTTTTCCCCGCTATATATAATGCCCCCACCACACTGCTGAAGCTGAATATTTAAACATTGGGGCCCTTCTCTTTGCCAAGTCCGGTGGCTAGTTTTTACTCTTCTGTCTTTCCAGGGGCAGGGCTGCCCTGTGGATAGAAGAGACCTCCCAGGAAAGGGATGATCTTTTCTGCTAACTAATAGCAGATTCCTCCAAATAGGAAACTGGAAGTCAAAAGCAGGTGGGAGAGGAGAGAGGATCAGAATTGCTCTCTCAGTTTATCATCCTCAGGTCCAGCTGAAAGCCCCATTGAGAAAGAAAGCCAGGTTTTCTAGTTTCATAAAAGGGTTTAATTCCATTTGTAAACTCACACCCTTTAGAAACATCTTGCTGAGATGTTCCAGTAATGTCTGTACTGCCAACAGTATTCTAGGTATTGAGCAAAGGGACTTATGCCTCATTTGAATAAAAGCAGTATCAGTGGAGCTGGTTCCTCTTCCTTTAATCCTTCCTTTAACCTACATTGGCCAGGAATCAAACCTGGGTCTCCTTCATGGAAGACCTAGGACAAGTCTTTGGACAAGATTTTAGAACCCCTTTACACTCTTAAAAGCTATTGAGGTCCTCAAAGAGCTGTTGTTCTGTGATTTACCACTATCAATAATTTCCATAGAGGAAATTAAAAACTTTGTAAAATTTTATAACATTATTTCAAAATAACAGTAATATACCAACTACATGCTAACA
>NW_004443957.1:5405848-5407672 GCF_000243295.1 Trichechus manatus latirostris | reverse complement strand
CTGATGAATGGGATGGGCTAAATAGAGCGGGCATGGTTACGGTATACACCTTTGAGTAGTGCATAACACCCATGCTACTTCCCCAACTGTAAGACTGTTGTAGTTGTTGTTAGCTGCCGTCCAGTCAGCTCCCGACTCCATGGACGTGAGAGGAAAGGCTGCTCAGTCCTGCATCATGCCCATGATTAGCTGTGGATCAGACTATTACGATCCATAGGGTTTTCATTGACCAGTTTTCAGAAGTAGATTGCCAAGCCTTTCTTCTTCATCTGTCTTAGTCTGGAAGCTCTGCTGAAACCTGTTCAGCGTCACAATAACACGAAAGCCTCCACTGACAACAGACGGTGGTGGCTGCACCTGAGGTACTTTGGCCAGGAAGCAAACCTGGGTCTTCCACATGGAAAATGAGAATTCAACCACTGAACAACCACTGCGCTCCAACTGTAAGATACAGGAGGTTAAAAAAAAAAAAAAAGTGAATTTTAGGATAATCAGGTCTGGACAAACTCCCTGCCAGGATTGTTTCCTGGTCAGAGATATCAAATGGAGAATAGGTCCCAGAGAATCACACTGCTAGAGGCTCAAGGAAGGTCTATAGGATGAGTCTCTGAATGGTGGTGTGGAGTTACAGAAACATGGTACACCTCTTCGTACTTAGTGTGTGACTCTTGCGAGGAATCATGCTGACCTGGGTTAAGAAGGCTCTGCAGACTGATTCCTCTGGGTCTTGGGAGCTGAGTTTTGGCAGGCAGCAGAGAGTCCTTGAAGGTTACAGAAGAGGCTGCCACGGTGAATGATAAAATGCCACCCAGCTTTAGACAGCCTTCTAATGGAAAGACACACACACAGGGCCCCCATGCATTCTGCATGGTCCATAACAGTCCTCTTCAGAGTGTGACATCCTGCTTGGAGAATTACTTCCAAAACCTGATCCCCTCCATCCCTGCTCTCCTTTCTGAGCTCCTGAGTGCCTGACATTCCCACTCTATAACCAGTTGCCCCCAAAACATCCCACGTCAATAAATTATCTTTTCCCTAAAACCATCTTCTAGGTCTTTTAATATCATTATGTTCCACCTAGTTACTTAAGCTAGAAACCTGGGAGGAGTTATCTCGAACACTTCCCACAAACTCTTATTCACAATTCTAAAATCCAAAAAGCTCTGATAACCAACAAGGTGGCATCAAAACTCATTTGGTAACAAAACTTGACCTGAAATGACATGAGGCTGTTTGTGGCCTTTATTTTATCCCACTTTATGAGAATATTCTTACATTTTGGGGAAAGAGTATTAATGTGTTTGACTATGAGATACAGCCCACACCCCACCAGAGATGTTAATACAGATATAGTATATGTGCACCATATTACTAAAATCCTCCAAATTATAAATTCTGGAGCATACCTGAACCCTGTGTTTTGGATAAGGGTTGTGGGCCTATAATTGGTCATTAAGTCCTTTTGATTCTTTCTCTGCATATTGTCTCCTGCGCTTGTCTCTTTACTTCCCAATGCCAATTCTGCAGGTGCAGGCCCTCTTAATTTCTCCCTCTCATTATTACAGTGGCCTCTCACCTATTTTTCCTACTTCTTACCTTGTCTTACTCAAATCTACTGTTTCCACTGCTGCTAATATCATCATCATATAATTTAAATTTAACCATATCACTGCTCTGTTCCAAAACATCAGAAACTTCCCACTGCCTCCAGCATTGTTATCCAAACTTCAGTCATTCCAACACCATCTTCATGGCTTTTGCCATATCCATGTACTAACTGCACTATTTTAATTACTTTTCTTTTATGTTGATTCTTTTTTTTTT
>NW_004443957.1:5404019-5405540 GCF_000243295.1 Trichechus manatus latirostris | reverse complement strand
AGTTCTGGGTTAACAGAGAATCTGGGGGCCATGTCTTCTGGGATTCCTCTACTCTCAGTCAGACCATTAAGTCTGGTCTTTTTACTAGAATTTGAGTTCTGCACCCTACTTTTCTTCTGCTCTGTCAAGGACTGCCTGTTGTGTTCCTTGTCAGGGCAGTCACTGGTCATAGCTGGGCACCATCTAGTTCTTCTGGTCTCAGGCTGATGGAGTCTTTGGTTTATGTGGCCCTTTTTGTCTCTTGGGCTAATAGTTTTCTTGTGTCTCTGGTGTTCTTCATTCTTCTCTGCTCTAGGTGGGCTGGGACCAACTGATGCAAACTTGATGGCTGATCGCTAGCTTTTAAGACCCCAAACACCACTCACCAAAGTGGGATGCAAAACATTTTCTTTTTTATTTATTTATTTATTCTATTTTTATTTTTTTGCAAAACATTTTATTAATAAACTTTCTTATATCAATTGACACAGATGTCCCCCAAATCCATGGTTCCCAGACCGCTGCCCCTGCTACTCTGTCCCTCAAAGTGTTTGGTTGTGTTTAGGAAAGTTCTTAGCTTTTGGTTTAGTCCAGTAGTGCTGACCTCCCCGGTATCGTGTATTGTCTTTCCCTCCACCTAAGATAATTCTTGTCTACTATCTAGTTAGGGAATAATCCTCTCCGTCCCTCCTCACCTTCATAACCATCAAAGAATGTTTTCTTCTGTGTTTAAAACCTTTTCTTGAGTTCTTATAATAGTGGTCTTATACAATATTTGTCCTTCTGTGACTAATTTCACTCAGCATAATGCCTTCCAGATTCATTCATGTTATGAGATGTTTCACGGATTCATCGTTATTCTTTATCATTGCGTAGTATCCCGTTGGGTGAATATACCATAATTTGCTTATCCATTTGTCCTTTGTTGGGCACCCAGGTTGTTTCCATCTTCTTGCTATTGTGAACAGTGCTTCAGTGAACATTCGTGTGATGGCTCTTATTTCTCTAGGATATATTCCAAAGAGTGGGATTGCTGGATCGTATGGTACTTCTATTTCTAGGTTTTTAAGGAAGTGCCAAATCGATTTCCAAAGTGGTTGTACCATTTTACATTCCCACCAGCAGTGTCTAAGTGTTCCAGTCTCTCTACAACCTCTCGAACATTTATTATTTTGTGTTTTTGGATTATTGCTAGTCTTGTTGGGGTGAGATGGCATCTCACTGTAGTTTTGATTTGCATTTCTCTAATGGCTAATGATCGTGAGCATTTCCTCATGTATCTGCTGGCCGCATGAATGTCTTCTTTGGTGAAGTGCCTGTTCATATCCTTTAACCATTTTTTAATTATTTGTCTTTTCATTGTTGAACTTTTGCAGTATCTTCTAGATTTTAGAGATTAGACCTGATTGGATTTGTCGTAGTCAAAAATTTTTTTCCCCCCAGTTTGTGGGTTTTCTTTTGACTCTTTTGGTGAAGTCTTTTGATGAGCATAAGTGTTTGATTTTTAGGAGCTCCCAGTTATCTAGTTTCTCTTCTGGTGTT
>NW_004443957.1:5401082-5402577 GCF_000243295.1 Trichechus manatus latirostris | reverse complement strand
TCCTTTTCTATATTCTGAAGTATCTTTAGTAGTAGTGGTGTTAACTCTTCTCCGAAAGATTGGTAGAATTCTCCTGTGAAGCCATCCATGCTGGAGCTATTTTTTGGTTGGGAGTTTTTAAATTACCTTTTTAATCTCTTGTTACAGGTTTATTTAGTTGTTCTACCTCTGTTTGTGTTGGTTTAGGTAGGTAGTGTGTGTCTAGAAATTTGTGCATTTCCTCTAGGCTTTCAAATTTGTTGGAGTACTATTTTCCGTAGTATTCTGTTATGATTCTTTTAATTTCATTTGGGTCTGTTGTGATATCACCCATCTCATTTCTTATTTGTTTCCTCTCCTGTTTTTCTTTTGTCAGTTTGGCCAGCGGTTTATTGATTTTGTTGATCTTTTCAAAGAACCAGCTTTTGGTCTTGTTAACTCTTTTAATTGTTTTTCTATTCTCTGTTTCATTTAATTCTGCTCTAATTTTTCTTATTTCCTTCCTTCTGGTGACTGAGGGCTTCTTTTGCTGCTCTCTTTCTATTTGTTTGAGTTGTAGGGTAAATGTTTTGATTTTGGTCCTTTCTTCTTTTGGAATGTGTGCACTTATTGCTATAAATTGACCTCTGAGCACTGCTTTTGCTGTGTCCCAAAAGTTCCGGTAAGATGTGTTTTCATTTTCATTTGATTCTGTGAATTTCTTTATTCTGTCCTTAATTTCTTCTATAACTCAGTAGTTTTTGAGCAAGGTGTTATTCAATTTCCATGTGTTTGATTTTTTTCCTTCGCTTTTTCTGTTATTGATTTCTACTTTTATGGCTTTATGGTCAGAAAAGATGCTTTGTAATACTTCCATGCTTTGGATTCTGTTAAGGCTTGCTTTATGGCTTAATATGTGGTCTATTCTGGAGAATGTTCCATGTGCATTGGAAAATAAAACATACTTGGCTGCTGTTGGGTGGAGTGTTTTGTATATGTCTATGAGATCAAGTTGGTTAATTGTGGCATTTAGATCTTCTGTGTCTTTACTGAGCTTCTTTCTGGATGTTCTGTTCTTCACCAAATGTGGTGTGTTGAAGTCTCCTACTATTATTGTGGAGCTATCTATTTCTCTTTTCAATGCTGTTAGAGTTTGTTTTATGTATTTTGGAGCCCTGTTGTTGGGTGCTTAAATATTTACTATGATTATGTACTCCTGGTATATTGACCTGTTAATCATTATATAGTGTCCTTCCTTATCCTTTGTGATGGATTTTGCTTTAAAGTCTATTTTGTCATACATTAATATTGCCACTCCTGCTCTTTTTTGATTGTTTGCTTGACATATGTTTTTCCATCCTTTGAGTTTTAGTTTGTTTGCATCTTTGAGTCTAAAATGTGCCTCTGTTAGGCAGCATTTAGACGAATAGTGTTTCTTAATTCATTCTGTCACTGTCTCTTTATTGGTGCTGTCTCAGTCATCTAGTGCTGCTCCAGGGGAACGCTTTCTCCTTCAGCTTTGGAGGAAGGTCCGTGT
>NW_004443957.1:5397057-5399590 GCF_000243295.1 Trichechus manatus latirostris | reverse complement strand
GGTAACATTTACTGAGAATTTACTAAGTGCCAAGCATCTTTCAAGTCCTTTATGTAGTACCTCATTTAGTCTTCCCAACATCCCTATGAGATGTCGTTGCTGTTAGTTGCTGTCAAGTTGGCTCCAACTGAAGACAGCCCTACCTACAAGATAATGAAACATTGCCCAGTCCTGTGCCATCATGTTAGTGGGTACGTTTGAGTCCATCATTGTGGCCTTTCTATCATTTCATCTCATTGAGGGTTTCCCTCATTTTTGTTGACTCTCTATCTTACCAAACATGATATCCTTTTCTAGTGATTGGTCTTTCCTGATGACATGTCCAAAGTGAGGGAGTCAAATTCTCACCATCCTCACTTCTAAGGAACATTTTGATTCTATTTCTTCTAAGACTGATTTGTTGCCAATTTGTCATGATATGGTGGCTTTTGTGTTGCTGTCATTCTGGACACTATGCCACCAGTATTTCAAATACCAGCAGAGTCACCCATGGCAGACAGGTTTCATTGGCACTTCCAGACTAAGACAGAGTAGGAAGAAAGGCCTGATGATCTATTTTGGAAAATCAGCCAATGAAATCATTATGGATCAAAAAAAAAAAAAAAAAAAAGACAGAACCCCCTATGAGATAGGTACTATTTATTATTATTCCCATTTTAGAGAGGAAGACATTAGCCATGAGAGGTATGGTAACTTGCTCAATGTCACACAGCCAATAAATGGCATGAGCAGAAGGATTGAAAGAGAACTGAAAAGGCAATGAATTTCTCATTATGTGAGTGAATGTTATTATATGTCCTGTTCTCATAACTTCTAAAATAGTCTCTCCTGTCTACCACACCTCAGGAGAGTCCATTATGCAATAAGATGCTCTTTAGAATTTTTATAATTTGACTCTTTTCTTTCTAGCCTCATCCTCTGCTACAGGAACCTCTCATTCTCTTGCCATTGCCTGAGGCTGCTATATTTTGTATTTTCATGCCTTTGCTTATTCTGTCTGCCTGGAATGTCTTTCTTCCCCTTTCCTGTTAATTCTAAGCATACTCAGCTCAAATGATGAATCACAAAGCAGTCCCAGTCGCCCTAGTCATAATTAATTGCTCCTTCACCTTGAGTCTAGACAACTCGGTTTGTTCTTCTGTTGTGGAACTTTCTTTATTCTTTGCTGTCATCTCTAGAGCAGAGGCCTTGCCCATTAGCCTCTGTATCCTCCATTCCTTAGCATAGTGTCTTAACACAGAGTAAGTGCTCAATAAACATTAGTTACATTAGATTTATACTTGGAGAGTTTCTTCCCACATCTCTGTCAGTATGGCAAGTAAATGGGGATAGGATAGGGCTAAGAGGATGGAGAAAGGAAAGCCCCTGTGAGTCTGGGGCTGGGAAAAGTAGAAAACCCAGGAGACAAAGAGACACCACATTGCTGCCCTTTCAGGTGCAGAGGAAGAGAAGGCTGGCTACATCTAACATCTAACAGTGGCATCTTTTCATAAGAACTAATTATTTTATTCCTTTTAATAATCCTTCTCATCAGTAAGCCCTCAAAAATGCTTTTTTTAAAAAACAAATACATTCATGAACAAACTACAGAGAAGAAGGCATGTTCATATGAGAAAATTCCTAAATTCCTCCCTATTGTTAGACCTAAGAGGGTTCCTACCCCAAAATATAAACCTTTTACTTTCTTAGTCTGTTAGAAGGCTACACAGGGCAAATGGAGGGAGATGAGGCCTACTTATCATGACAAGTGGAGGTTCTGCTTCCCTGAGTGTTTATGTACACACTTTGTGTGCTGTTTATCCCACGTGGTGGAACACCAAGTAAACACCCTTAATGAATACTCAGGAGTTCCTGGGTGGTGTTAACTATGCCTGGCAGCTAACCGAAAGGTTGGAGGTTTGAGTCCATCCAGAGGCACCTGGAGATCTATTCCCAAAAAACCAGCCACTGAAAACCCTATGGAGCAGCTCTACTCTGATACACATGGGGTTGCCATGAGTCAGCAAAGACTCTATGGCAACTGGTTAACTGGTTTAATGAACAGTCAGCACACCATTGAGAACGTGAGTTTCTGTGTACAATGACTGCATTTGCCCTATTCACCTTCCCGCCTCCTGAGGGAAACAAGCCTTAAGACCAGGGCCTCCAGCACAGTTGTTCCCAATATCTCATCAACCCAAACATGTGGGTTCAAGGGGGCGCAGGCAGTCCTCTCCCATTTGAGGAGGCAGTAATGTAAACAAAGAGTTAAAGGTTATGATGAAGGGACTTTCAGGGTTGTACGGACCTGTAGCTCGCTGTGAACTGTCATCTGCACCCTGCTCCTAGTGAAATGCACTTTGATTTCAAATACACCAGGCCTGGTGATGTGGAACACTGCACAGTCCCAGGTTTAGGGATTGCTCTCTCACACCTATTCAGAGATGACCCCATCTCTCCCTCGGAGCTGCAATTCACTCCCTTCACACCTTTAAGCACCAGACCTGGGATGCTTAAAGCTCTCTAGCCGCTCCCGGCACACGAGTCAGAATCA
>NW_004443957.1:5375572-5396058 GCF_000243295.1 Trichechus manatus latirostris | reverse complement strand
CTCGCCGGTGCACATCGAGTTCGAGCAGCTGGAGCTGAAGGAGTTGATCGGCGCCGGCGGCTTCGGGCAGGTGTTCCGGGCCACCTGGCAGGGACAGGAGGTGGCGGTAAAGGCGGCGCGGCGAGACCCGGAGCAGGACGCGGCGGCGGCGGCCGAGAGCGTGCGGCGCGAGGCGAAGCTCTTCTCCATGCTGCGGCACCCCAACATCATCCAGCTGCGCGGCGTCTGCCTGCGGCAGCCCAACCTCTGCCTAGTGCTCGAGTTCGCCCGCGGCGGAGCGCTCAACCGTGCCCTGGCCGCCGCCGCAGACCCGCGCGCCCCCAGCCCGCGCCGCGCGCGCCGCATCCCCCCGCACGTCCTGGTCAACTGGGCGGTGCAGATAGCGCGCGGCATGCTCTACCTACATGAGGAGGCCATCGTGCCCATCCTGCACCGGGACCTCAAGTCCAGCAACAGTAAGTGGGAGGCGGTGGCAGGCAGTCCTGGGGATACGGAGGAAGTTGGGGAGGGCACTGCCTGCAAGTACTCGCTACCCTGGAACGCCACCAGGCCCGGCAGCCCACCCGGTGCGGCCCAGGGTGGACCCCTCCGGGGCAGGGTTCCAGGTGGAAAGGGGCGGGGATCAGCTCTCTCATTGCGTCTGGAGCAGCCTTCCGGGGCTCAAAGGTCCAGCTAGACCTAGGCTACTTGCTTTGAGGCAGATGACACGCTTACTTTGACTTGTTGCCTTTGGATGCGTGTTTAAAAATGTGGGTTAGATTTGCTTGTAGACGAAGCAGTTGAAAACTGGGTCTTCTGGAAACCTCACGGGGCAATTTGGCCTTTAGGTACCATAGGTGGTTTATTTGGGTAGGACTTTACAGACTGAGGCCTTCCTCGGATTATGAGGAACCCATGGCCTGGCCCTTTAGTGCACAATGGCTTTGACCAAATTCCCCATTTCCTTCAGCTTTACAAGTGCTGTATTGAAGTTGCTATTCTCCCACTTGATTATGGCTTTGTGTTCTCGGACTTCCTAAGACTTTTCTTTCAGACATCTCTACAAATGAAGTATGATTTTATTATTGGTTCAGTGGCTTGAGTGTTGGTGAACACTCAAGAAACACCAGTTTGTGTTATACACGTGGATTTATTGAGAGCAAGTGTATTGTCCTTGCACAGGCATTTGACATCCTCAAGACCTGGCCTGTGTCATTTAATGTGTTTATAAATCAGGGTGAATTTTCCACATGTTAATAAAGAATTGACATGACCTAAATACAAATCTTATTAAATTTCACCCTACAAAAGAGCTAATAGAATTGCTGTTTGAAGGAAGCTCACTTCATATGATGGTCTTAGAATAAAACGAAAATGACGGATTAAAGGATGCAACTAGAATTGGCATTGGCCTACTACAGCAGCCTGGTTTTCAACCTTGTAAAACCTGCTAGGACAGGTGCTAATGCAAACGGAGACAGTGTCCTTCCCTAAATCAGCTAGAGGAAGAGTGACAAGAGTAAATGATGTATTTGTTGTGTGTTTCTGTGGATTTTTTTTTCTTTCAAAATCCTTCGGTACTGCGAAGTTTTTGAACATGACTAATGTAGTGTCTTTATTTGGAAATTATAAATAGTTTGAGTATTGATAATCCTGGTGGCACAGTGGTTAAGAGCTTGGCTGGGCTGCTAAGCAAAAGGTCAGCAGTTCAAATCCACCAGCCGCTCCTTGAAAACCCTATGGGGCAGTTCTGCTCTATCCTGTAGGGTTGCTATGAATTGGAATTGACTTGACGGCAATGGGTTTGGGTTTTAGGTACTTATAAGCATTTAATACTTCTGTTTTAGGGTTTATTTTATGACCGTCCCCCCCTCCCCAACTCTTTTATAATTTAGATTGGAACTGCTTAAGTGACAGGAGCAAAGTCTGACAAAATACTGTATAGAGAAGTGGCGGTGGTAGTCTCGTATTCTTGGAACTTTTGACGGGTCAGAGAAAAGACTCTAGAATTAAGACAGCACAGTTTTCAATGTACTTTTTTTTTTGGTAAATGCTTCAAGCCTAACATAGTCTTTCTTACTGATTTGTACTGATTCCCTAAATATACCGTTATTGAAGGAGATGTTTAACCTGCTGCCATAGAACAGTGGTGTTCTGTAAGCCTGGTTGTCCTGTTGACCCTCTCCCCCACAACGCCCGTGAGCCTGTGTATGCTGGGAGTTTTCTGCAGAACCAGGCATTTTAGGGACAGCCATATCATCATTCCCTCATCTGTCTCTTGGCCCTTGCAGCATTTCTGTGATAACGTGGCACCTGGCATTCCACAAACTTATTCTGTTGCGGAACATCACATCACCACCACAGGCAAACAATTTGGGTTAGACTGGTCCTTAGAACAAAAAAAGTTAAAAGGGCCTATAAACTTTTTTTTTGCATTTTGCAGTTTTGTTTGATTGTAGTAATGCTTGACATCTATAGGATGGGTGCACAAGGTGGAGCCTGTTTGCTGCCAGTGAAAGCGTGGGAGGGGAGAGTGACCCATGTCCCTGTTGTTGCAAATAGTAAACTTTTTAATATAAAATAAAAACTTTTAAAGAACTCCTAAGATTGTGAAATAGTAAGAAGAAATAATGTGATGCTGGAATAAGACCTATGGTTAAATAGTTTTTATTGACAGAAGAAAAACTTGCAGTACTGTGTATATGGTAGATATTATGTAATTTGAAGGTCATTATATGCTGCAACTTAGTTTTTGAAAGACTTTTTCTCCCTCAGAATAAACTGCTAAATTTTCTGGAGCTTTTTAATCTCTAATTGTCAGGTAAGGCTCCCTTTGCTTTAAATTGTTGCACTTTTAAAAAGTCTTAATTGGCTAGGCACTAGCCTAGCCAGATGTTTGTTAAATGTGATCCTTATTATAGCTATTGCTATAAAATCACTATAAAACGAAAATTTTGCATAGGGCCTAAAACGGGCAAATCACAGCGCCTAGCACCTTGCCTTGTCTTGACTTTCTGGTTTTATTTGTTGAATGAATGAATGCAGATACTCTGGAATTCTCTTATGATATGAAGCAGTAACTTCTTGTTCAGATTTTGAGTAGAACAGATACTCTATTACAGTATGTTTTGTTTGACTTTATTGGTTATTTGCTAATGGTGGTAGTGAGTTGATAATGTAAATAAGGTTGTAAAAATCAATATTGGATTTTATTTTGATTTTATAGCTAGCCTACTATGTTACAAAGAACCGTTATAAGACTACTTAGAACCATGTCAGTAGATATTGTTGTTTAAAACAAATGTTTAATTTTGTCAAAGAATGTATTACACTTGACAGATTTTTGTTCCTTTTTCCCAATGGGCCTTCTGAAGTTTTACATGTTGAAGTAATAGTTGATATATTGTGATGGTACAATTTTGTTCCTTTACTGACAGATACCAGCAGATTGAAAGTTTAGCCAAGTTAGCAAGCTTTGTTTATGTTGTAAAAAATATGCTAGGTCCTGTAATTCCTGGGGTGCAAAGTAAGTAGAAAATATATTATTTGCCCTCAGTTTGCTAACCATCGAGTCAGCTCCAAACATAGCAGTTCTCCATATAAGAGAATGAAACTTTGGGTTACTGGGAAGGCTGCCAATTTTATATGTATTCTGAGAAGAGGAAAAAAGTCATCGTGTGCTACATTTATTCACACATTTCGGTGCCCACTCTGTGCCACTCACTTCTGGGCCTGTATAAGGGGCACAATGGCAAACCAGATGACAGTATCCCTTCCACCATAGAGCTTCGTGTAATAGGAAAGGTAGACAGTAATCATGTAATTGCAGATGTTAATAAGTGCTCTCAAGACAACAAAGCATGGAAAGGGGTAGAGACTGATGGGGTGGAGGGTGGGGCTGCTATTTCAGGCAGGGGGTGGTGGTCAAGTAAAGCCGCTCTGAGGAAGTGACATGAGCGGAGACATGGGTGATGAGGGCTGCTGAATCAAGCAAAGATCCAGGCAAAGGGAACATAATGCAGAAATGAGTCTCGGTTATTAGATGAGCAGGGAGAAGGCAGGTCCTAGTGAATGAGGCCCAGAGTGGAGGGAGAGGTGGGTGCGGCTCAGACCAGCCAGGCCTGGCAGGCCTTGTACGTTATGTGGTATAATTTTTTTTTTTTTTAAATATTGCTTACTGTGTTCTACTTTTTTTTTTTTAAGAGGAAAATACACATGATAAACTGAGCCACGAATTACAGTAACTACTTTTATCCTTTTTATTTCAGTGATATTTTAAGTATCTTATTACCCCATTTTTAGCCTTCTGGGAATAATTATTATCCATATCTACAACTACATCTACAATGTATAAATAGACACAGTTATAGGTATATTTATTATGAAACGCAATTTAGAGCTCTTACTAAAACTTAAACTGTAAAAGGAATCTAAATTTTTTTTTTAGCTTTTCTTATTACTACAGTGTAAATAAAGGAACTATTTGAGGCAGTTATAGCAAATGTAATTTCAAAATAAGGTGCTTACATAGCTCATAAGCATGATTTGGAGGAGGTACTAATTATGCTATTATCAGCTAAATGGCATATGTCCTCTTCTCTCTTCTGTTCTTTTACTCAAGACTTGTAGCCTCATGCCATAGATGCTTCCTGTTCAAAGGGGCATAGAGAGATCAGTCTAGGTATCCCAATGGCAACTGAGAGTTAAATTGTTTTTTAAAAACAAAGTTAGCTTAAGGACATATTTTTGGAAGAATAACAATCACAAAAGAGTTACCTCATCTCTCCCTACCATTGTCATGCATGCACATTAAAAAATAGACAACTTCTCATTTTTATATTTGTGAGGGGAGGCAGTTATTTAGTTCTGGACTATGAAGACTTATTCTTCATTGTACACCTTTCATCATTTTTGTAATCACTATCAAGTATATACGGAGCCCTGGTGGCGCAGTTGTTAAGTGTTCAGCTTCTAACTGAAAGGTGGGCGGTTCGAACCTACCAGCTGCTCCGCGGGAGAAAGATGTGGCAGTCTGCCTCTGTAAAGATTTGGAAATCCTATGGAGCAGTTCTGCCTTGTCCTGGGTCGCTATGAGTCAGAACCAACTCTGTGGCAGTGGGTTTTTATCAAGTATATGAAAGCATGAAAAGGAAAGAGAGAGGTGAAATCTGTCCATCCATTTCAGAAGGTAGTTTGTAAACCCTGCTTTCTCACACTTACAATTACATGTTGACCTTTTCCATAATAGTGCAGGTAATGGAAAGAGCATTGGCTTTCGAGTTAGTCAAACCCGAGTCTCAATAATGGTGTCCTCATTTACTGCCTGTATGACCTTGGACAAGTCATACAACCTACTGAACCTGAATTTCTTGGTGTGTAATATTGTGTACCGGATGCCTCTCTTGGAAATTGACAGAAGTCCTGTAGGGAAAATCTACTTATCTTTTCTTAACCCCTCAAAGGCAGTTGGGTAAATACTGGCATGGAAGCTTATGGCCTTTTTAGGGAAGAAGGAATAGGTAGGTATAGCTGGAATGAAAGGTAGAGAAGGGGTTTTGTGAGATAGAAACAGGCATTTAGCACGTGGAGACCAGTGAAGGTTTTTGAGGGGATGATCTGCTGCTTGAAGACAAACATCTACAAAATATGTATATATAAGCTTGGGATAATTTACTTTATGACTGTACTATCATAGATTGTCAGAGGGCAGTAAAAAATGATAAACAATTTACATCAGACCAATTTCTATCATTTACAACTGGAGCCTAGTTTTATAATCATAATTTGTTCAGTGAGTTTATTTATGTTACTTTAATGAATCCTTGTGATTCATTAA
Source organism: Trichechus manatus latirostris (assembly GCF_000243295.1). NCBI lineage: Eukaryota > Metazoa > Chordata > Mammalia > Sirenia > Trichechidae > Trichechus > Trichechus manatus. Next base: position 5,390,243 of record NW_004443957.1, on the reverse strand, counting down.
AATTAGAAAATATTGACTCACTTTACTTTGTCAGACTGATGATCTAACTCAAATATCAGTGTGTCTGTCCCCAAACTCTCTGAGGTATTTGAGAGGCTCTCAAAAAGTGGAAACACCCCTAATGAAGGAATTTCAGTGGGCAGAAGGGTTCCCTGAGAGTCTGGGAGAACTATGATGGTTTTATTTTGAAACCTGAAACTTAAATGTGTGTGATTGACCCCTAATCACTGTGAATTTAGTTATTTTTTAAAATTTACCTTCAAATATTGCTTCATCTTGTTGTTGGCTGCCATGGAGTCGATTCTGAGTCATGGTGACCCCGTGTGTGCGGAGTAGAACTGCTTCATAGGGTTTTCAAGGCTGTGACCCTTCAGAAGCAGATCGCCAGGCCTGTCTCCTGAGGCACCTCTGAGTGGGTTTGAACTGCCAGCCTTGCAGCTAGTAGTGGAATGCTTAATCGTTTGTGCCACCCAGGGATTTCTTGCTTCATCTTACAAAACCAAAAACCAAACTTGTTGCTGTCAAGTCACTTCTGACTCATAGCGACCCTATAGGGCAGAGTAGAACTTGCCCCATAGGTTTTCCAAGGTTCGGCTGGTGAATTCGAACTGCTGACCTCTTGGTTAGCAGCCAAGCTCTTAAGCACTGCGCTAACAGTGCTTTTAATTAAATAATAGTAGTAACATAACAGGAAGAACAGTTAACATCTATTTGGGCCTTACTAGGTGCTGGACACTGCCCAAACTTTATCCTCATTTAATCCTCACAGCAATCTTTCGAGGTAGATACTTTAATTATTCCCATTTTACAGATGAAGAAACAAGCCAGTGATTAATTGACTTGATTAAGGTCACTCAGCTTGGCAGATGTTTATGAATTGAATCCAGGACCTCTGATTCCAGAACTTGAGCTTTTATCCTCTCCGTATATTACCTAGATTAGCAGTTCTCAAATGTTTAGACTCAGAACCCCAAAGAGCTTTTGTTTATACTGGTTACATCTACCTACATTTATCATATTAGAAATTTAAAATGATACATTTAAAAATATTGAATAATGTAAAAACAACAGTAGACTCATAGCATGTTAACAGAGCGTATTTAATAGGGGAAAATTGTTTTCCAAATTAAAAAAAAATCCGGCAAGGAAAGTGGCACTGTTTTACACTTCTGAAGCTCACTTTAATGCCAGTTTAATAGAAGAGTGATGGATGCTCCTATCTGCTTCTATATTCAGTCTGTTGCCATTTTTGGGACCCCTAGGGATCCATGGACCATGCTTTGAGAAACACTGGTCTAGGTGATTAGTTCTGTTGTAAAGAATAGCCCTCTAAAGCAGCTGTTCCTAAATCTAATGTAGTATCAGAATCTCCTTGTGGGCTTTTAAAAAATGATCTTTCCTGTTTCACCTTTAGATGTTCTGATTCATTGGACCTTAGCGGGGAACAAGCAATGGATTTTTCTTCTAACATTTTAAAAATCTTTGAATATACAAAATTGAAAGAATTTTAAGTGAATACTTACATACCCATTGTCTGGATTCTCCTGAAAACCCTCAATGAGATGGGTTGACACAATAGCCAAAGCAGTGGACTCAAACATAGTAACAACCATGAAGATGGTGCAGGACTGGGTGACATTTTGTTCTGTTATCCATAAGGTTGCTATGAGTTGGAGCTAACTTGACGGGCAGAGCATAAACTTTCTTTACAGGGACATGGTGGTTTGGTGGTAGAATTCTTGCCTTCCACACAGGAGACCAGAGTTTGAAAAAGCACCTCAAGTGCAGCCATCACTCGTCTGTCAGTGGAAGGTTGTGTGTTGCTATGATGCTGAACAGGTTTTAGAGGAGCTTCCAGACTAAGATGGAATAGGAAGAAAGGCCTGGCGATCTACTTCCAAAAATCAGCCAGTGAAAACTCTATGGATCACAAAGGTCCGATCCTGTTGTGCATAGTGTAGCCATGAGTTGGGGGCTGACTCAATGACCACTAACAACAACAACAAAAACTTGCTTTAACACAGTCTAACCCTTATCCATCTATCAATCCATCTTAGTTTTGTGGTGGAGCTATCTATTTTTTTTAAAAGCCTCCAGGTGATTCAGATGCAGAGGCAAGTTTAGAAACTACTTTTCGAAGGACCAGATTTGTGGTTTCCATGTTATATGAGTTTTCTGGATTGATGCTTAATTCTTCCAAGGCCACAGAGCATGTCTCTAGTCAAGTTAACTGCCTGATGACAATATATAGTTGATCATAGATGGTGCCAGGTGAGCCTCTAAATGGCTCATTCTGGGCATGTGACTGTAGGAAAAGTAACATCTCCGAGCATTTGTCCCTCTGGCACTAGGGACAAATAGTGTTATTGTAGTATCCAAAGTTTGACTGTACTACTTGCCAGCTGTGGGCTCTTGGGCCCTAACTTTCTGAATAGAGTGTTGTTGGAATCAAGTGAAATACTGTACACCTGGAGTCAGCACACTTTTTCTGTACGAAGAGTCAGATAGTAAATAATTATGGCTTTACAGTCCCTACGATCTCTGTTGCAATTACTCAGCCCTGCTGTTGCATCCACAGACAACACATAAACAAATGAGTGTGGCTGCGTTCCGGTAAAACTTGGCCCACGGGCTGTAGTTTGCGAACTCCTGGTATATGTCGAAGTATTTACTAAACTGTAAGACAAAATATAAATTTAAGCTGGTGACTCTGCTCATTTTTGTATTTTGTGTAGAAGTACTTTGAGTGCTATAAAAGTTTCCTGTTTTATTTTTTTGGTGAACTCACTGATACCTGGAAGTTTTCTACAACTCTGTATAACCTAAGAATATTATTAATATTAATTCTGGAAAATGTAGTCCCATTTAATCATATGTTTATTCATCTTGGTTGGGGGTGGTGGTCTTTTTAATTTAGCGCCTAACTTGGTTAAGGCCAGCTAGCAATGCTAGAAAACAATCTTGAGCTTTGTTCTCTGTCTGAGTGCTGGGATGTGTGTGCTTTGGCATGCCTGCTTGTAACCTGGGTTGATAAGTTGAGGGTCAAGGAGGAGGTAGAAGGTACTAAATTCCTGTTGTAACTGTTTCACTACCACGGTTCATTATTAGTTGGTGCATTTTTTCAAAACTTTTGGGAAAAGAGCAAATCAGGTGCCAGTTGGGGAAGTATTTTGATTGCATATAGAATATTTGAATTATTATTTGTGAAGACTTGGATTAATGTGATTTTATGTGGTTTTGTTTCAAGTTTTCTGCAATTCTTAGATCAAATAGTTTCAAATGTCTTACCTTCTGTTTATGAATATATTAGTGTAGAATATTGTGGAAGATTTCTGTCTTGACTGTTAAAATATTAAGGTGATAACAAAAGGATAAATATTGTATGATCCCACTTATATCTAGAGTAAGCAAGTGTATAGAGACCAAAGTCTACTGCGGTTAGAGGAAAAAAAAGATTCACTGCTTAGGGGACACTGTTAAGGGTGTTGGAAAAGTTTGGGGATCAACAATGGTGATGGTTGAATAACATTATAAACATAAAGCCGTTGAATTGTATATATGAAGTGTGTTGAAATAGCAAGTGTTTTGTTACATATCTATTTACCACAATTTAAAAAACAATGACTGATTTCACCAGGAAAAAAAAAAATTAAAGTGATGGAAAGATAGAACTAGACTTCATATTATAATGAAATGTAAGAGGTTTTATCATTAAAACTGAGTATTGTAGTGTCCAGTGGTTTTTGATGTATGAGCAATGTAAAGGTCTATTTTGACTGACTACTTTTATATTTTTTTTACAGAAGTCTGTCTTCTTGTATTTAGTAAACTAAATCATTCATACAGTAGTTATTTATTGATTATATACTGTGTGCCAGGAACACTCCCAGGCTCTGGGTATTCAGTAGCAAACAAAGCAGACACAAATCATGCCTTCTTGGAGTACTTACATTCTAGTGGGTGAGACAGACATTCAACAAATAAATCAGTAAAATAGGTAGTACGTTGGATAGTGAGAAGTGCTTAGTAGAAAAAATAAAGTTGAAAAGAATGGTGAAAATGTTGGGATGAGCAGCTGAAATTTTAGATAGTATGGCTATCTTATTTATCTAGTGCAGCTGTAACAGTAATACCACAAGTGGATGGCTTTAACAAACAGAAGTTTATTCTCTCACGGTCTGGGAGGCTAGAAGTCCTATTCAGTGCGTCAACTCCAAGGGAAGACTTTCTCTCTCTGTCGGCTCTGGGGGAAGGTACTTGTCGTCAGTCTTCCCCAGTTGAGGAGCTTCTCAGCGCAGGGACCCTGGGTCCAAAGGACGCGCTATTCTCCTGGCTCTTATTTCTTGGTGGTGTGAGGTCCCCCTGTCTCTCTCTGTTCCCTTTTCTCTTGAGTATCTCAAAAGAGATTGACTCAAGACACAACCTAATCTTACAGATTGAGTCCTGCCTTTTTAACATAACTGTCTCTAATCCTATCTCATTAACATCATAGAGGTGGGATTTACAACACATAGGAAAATCGCATCAGATGACAAAATGGTAGACAATCACACAATACTGGAAATCATGGCCTAGCCAAGTTGACACGTATTTTGGGGGGACCAATTCAATCCATGATAATAGCTAAAGGAGGCATTACTTAATACTTTTTTAGCAAAACCTGAAGGAAGTGAATGAGCAAATCATCTGGGGAAGAAGGGGAACACAAATTACATAATCCCTGAAGCAGGCGGCCTGTATGACTGGAGATGAGGGAAGGAGGGGGAGAAGAATAGGAAATGAGGGAGAAGAGAGGTTAGACCAAGCAGGATCGTGTAGGTCGTGTAGGTCCTTGGCTTTTACTATGACTCCAGAGGGTTTGGAAACAGAGGAGAGCTGTGATCTGATTTATGTTTTGGAAGGATAGCACTGCCTGCAGTTTTGAGAATAGACTCAAGGGGGGTGGGGTGCAAGAGTGGGCATATAAATTTGGGAGTTATCAGCACACACCAAACTACTGAGCTCCATAGGCTGTGATCTTTCAGAAGTAGATTGCCAGGCCTTTCTTCTGCGGTGCCTCTGAGTGGATTTGATCTGCAACAGCTTAAACCATTTGAGCGATCCTGCAACTTCTCACCAGCATGTAGATGATAATTAAAGCCCTGAGATGGCTGAGATTATCTAGGGAGTGAGTGCTGATAGAAAAGACAAGAGGCCAAAGGACTGCAGATCTCCAGCAGTTAGAGGTCAGGGAGATAAAGAGGAACCAGAAAAAGAAGCAGCTAGAAAGGTAAGGAGAACCAAGAAGGTGTGATACTCTAGATGCCAGTGAAGAAAGGGTTTCAAAGAAGAATGATCAGCTGTTTCAAATGCTGCTGATAGAACAGTATTCCAAATAACTGTTACGTTGTTTTTACAACAGTCTTCATTTCTTAATTATGCAGTATCCGAATACTCTTTCAGGAGGGCAGAGGTGAGTTGGTTTTCTGTCATTAGCAGCTGACTCAGTATGCAAACGCTTATCGTAATTCATCTTCTTTATACTCATTCTTCTCCTGTAGTATTCATTTACTCATTCATTCAACAAATATTTATTAAGCATATGAAAATGCTGGTTGCTATGCAGTAAAAAAAATTAATTAGACACAAAGTCTATCTTCAAATTGTTTACAATTTAATAAGAGAGATAGAGACATGAGAGGTATTAAGATAAGGCAGTAGTCAAGTATCTTGGGAGTGGTACAACTTAAGTGTATTAGATGCAGAGAACTTCCAGCTGAGGCTATGAGGGAAGGCACCAAGGAAAAACCAGAAAACCAAACCTATTGCTGTTAAGTCGATTCCAACTCATGGTGACCCTATAGGACAGAGTATGAACTGTCCCATAGGGTTTCCAAGGCTGTAATCTTTAGGATAGCAATGAGCTGGCATCAACTCGATGACAGTGCGTTTTAATCTTTACGGAAGCGCACTGCCACATCTTTCTCCCGAGAAGTGGCTGGTGAGTTTGAACCACCAACCTCATGGTTAGCAGCCAAGCACTTAATGGCTGCATCACCAGAACTCCTGTAATTTATAGACTTATAGAATATTGGAGCAAGAAGAGACTGATGAAGTTGCTGATGTTTTTTTAATAGAAGAAGAAATTGGGATTGCAAAGGCTAGCTGACCTGTAAGTTGTCACCAACCTCATGGTTAGCAGCCACCAACCTCATGGTTAGCAGCCAAGCACTTAATGGCTGCACCACCAGGACTCTTGTAATTTATAGACTTATAGAATATTGGAGCAAAAAGAGATTGATGAAGTTGCTGATTTTTTTTTAATAGAAGAAGAAATTGGGATTGCAAAGGCTGGCTGACCTGTAAGTTGTCTCATGGTTAATGTTGCAGTGGTACAGACTAAGAGCCATGTCCTTAGAGTCTCATCCAGTGCTCTGTCCCTGATGCAGGAGTGGGAGGCGGAATGGGAAGTGTGGCTTTTAAAGAGGGTGGAAGGGAAGGCTTTCCGTGCAGAAAGCACAAGGAGGCATGAAGACAGAAAAATACAATATTTAGTTTTGGGAAAATGGCTTTTAGTACACAGAATTGGTTAGAATGTAGGACTCATTTTGGAGAGTACAAGAAGAACTGAAAAGATAATTTAAAATGAGATTGTAAAGGGACTTGAAGGCCAGGATAAATGCCTGGACTTTATTCCATAAGCAGGTGAGGGGATGGGGGTGGGGGGTGGCGGTATGGGAGCATGGTGCTAGTGGGGAAATGGATGGAAAGAAATACGAGAAATATTCTCTGCTATTTGGTAACTGTAGAAAATTATCATTTATTCCATGTAAATCATTGGTTGCTTTCAAAGTTTAAATACACAAAGTAATCTTAAAATCTTAGACTGAGAGAAATGGTGTTTGTTAATATTTTCTTTCACATAGTTGCATTTCTTAACATGTTTTCTTTCTCTTTTGAATAATATATTACTAGTTAAAGATTAATTGAAACTAACCCATTTGCCTCATTAAATGAAATTCGGACATAGCAGTCCCACACATGTTAAGAAAATGGATTAGACACATTGTAATGGCTTTCTAAAAAATATACATTACATTGTATAATTCTGAAAATACCAACGTGAAACTTCAAAGGAGCCGAGAAAATCAAGGGCCTCATGGTTCAATAAGTAGGCTAAGTACAAGGTTGTAAAGGCCAATTGTTAAAGAATGGGGCTAACAAGGGTCAAAAATCTTTACTGAAGTTGCACAAAAGGATGCTCAAACACTTGTTGCTAGGCTACTAGTGAGAATTTACCATTCTGTGGCCAAAAATGTTTATTTGTTTGGATTATACATGATAATTTCTGGTGGACAGCTAACATGCTGTAGTTCTTCCTGCAGGAATGACAGGAAGCGGAAGTTGGCTGCCACCCTCATGTCCCTAGGCTAAAACCTGGCAGTGTGCCCACTTATACTACCTGTGGTGAGACAGGCTATTTTTGGTTTCGGTCACATTGCCCAAAGGATAAGGAATTTCAGGAATTCTGCTGAATACTTCCGAAATAGAATCCAAAACAATGGGCCTTTCATGGAACTCTAAACGTTTGACATTCAGGTTGTTATTTTAACTTGTTTTCTTTTGGTTCAAAGTGTCAAGGCTCTTAGTTCCTATGGAAACTTTGGACCTGGGGAAAGAGAAGAGGTGTTCTAAAACTGTGTGTCTGCAAGGCTTGCTAGTATTGTATCCCGTCATAACTTGTTTTATGTAGGAATGAAAATTAATTTTTAATATTTGAGTTTTAGTTCATTTTTTAGTTCTGTTTTATTTAGTTTAGATCTGCCTTGGTCACTGTGAGTCAGAATTGACTCGACGGCAACGGGTTTGCTGTTTGGTTTTATTCAGCCTTTACTTAAGGGATGCCAGGGTTTATTTGGTATCTGTGGTGTGGGTCTGTGGATATGGAATTGTTTTAATACGTATTTTAATCAGTACTGGCTTGAATGCCTTCTTATTTAGATGTTTACATGAATGATGAGATAATATATGTAAAAGTGCTTTGGAAAAGAAAGTTTTCTAGATCTGCAACCATTTTGATCATTACCTTGGGGACTTTTTAGTGGTAAGAGAAGATATTGTTTACAAGTGAAATTAGTAGTAAGGGAAAAAATATATAGCTGAGCAAGTCACTAATTAATTTACCCGTTTCAACTTTTGTTTCTGTGGGGTTTTAAAGGATTGGAGGTCTAAACCTGTTTTTAAATAGATATTTATTTTTCTTGATATTTGAGAAAGGACCGAGAAATAAATATGCCTTTAGTTGACGGACCCATTGCTGTTAAGTCGGTTCCAACTCATAGCGACCCTTTAGGACAGAGGAGAATGGCCCCATAGAGTTTCCAAGGAACTGGTAGATTCGAGCTGCTGACCTTTTGGTTAACAGCCGAATGCTTAACCACTGCGCCAGTAGGGCCCCAGTTGACGTGGAACAAAGGAAAATTCAAAAATTAATCTCGTAAGCAAGACACAAAATGAGAATTCTGGTTGTTTTGCCCCCTTTTTATAACTGATAGCTTTATGGGTCACACAGAAGAGGGTAGGGAGATAGTCATACAGACTGGATATAAAACCAGCACTGATAGCAACCATAGGATCTTGGCCTAACATTTCTAAACTGTAAAATAGAGATTATAATTCCCTCTTCATAGAATAGTGTGAGAATCAAATGAGATATTACGTGTGTACAAAGCAACTATACATAGCAGAGGATCAGTAAATGGTAAGCAGTATTCTTATTATTGAACTGGTGATAATTATCATTAATAAAATATTCCATATTCCATTGACCTTTGTGATATACAAGATTCTGTGATATGAGTGACAGTAAAAACCAAGCAAAACCCGTTGCCATTGAGTGGATTCAGACTCATAGCGACCCTAACAGGACAGAGTAGAACTGCTCCATAGGGTTTCCAAGGAGCAGCTGGTGGATTTGAACTGCCGACTTTTGGTTAGCAGCTGAGTTAACCAGTGAGCTACCAGGGCTTCTGGACCTTGAAAATCGGTACAATATAGATGAACAGAGAATAAGAGCAGTTATTCCAAATGGAAGTGAGTCTCTTCTTTCTTTCCCCACTACCTGCTACTCTTTCCTTTCTCCATCCTTCCCTATTTAGTATAACGCTGAAATTAGAAGTGGGAAAGATGGTAGGATTTTGGCCTTGCCACTTACCAGCTGTATAATCATGGGCATATAACCACCCTAAACCTGATTCCTCATCTGTGTAATGGACGTACGAATAGATAGCAGAGGGTCTTCACTCGCTATGTCTTACGGTGACAAGATGCTACAACACAACAATATTTATTTAGTATTGACTGTTTATATGTCCCCACTCAAATACCCCTTCATGTTTAAACCTAGTGTTGGTTCCTTCCATGTGCATTAATTCTTTGCCTTTTATGACTATCTAATATTGTAAACATTTGATAATACACAACAAATCAAATGTAAATCCATTGCAAAGTGAAATTTCAAGCCTTGCAAAGGATACAGGATTTCCTGAAATGATATTGAAGACTCACTAAAAACACTTTCAACCCATTGATAAAGGGGTGTGTGTGTGTGTGGGTGTGTGTGTGTGCGCGTGCAATGGGTGTGTGTGTGTGTGGTGTGTGTGTTTGTAGAATACTTAGAAAATGCTTACTACGTTTCAGGACTGTTGTAAGCACCTGCATATATTCATTGACTCCTTACTCCCACCTTATAACATAGGTGCCAGTATAATTCCCATGATAGGCAAGGGACCAAAAGCACAGGAAGTTTAGTCCAAACCAAGGAGTCTGGCCCTGGAGCACGTGTTCTTCATCACTATGCTCTACTGCCTCTAATTAGATCAGTGGAGAAAGAACCAGTGACAGGAAATCCAAAGGAGGAGAATGAGCACCTCAAAAGAGAGAGATTTCCAAAGGATAAAGAATGCTCTTGTGCAGAATTGATAAAAACTGTCAGCTAAGCAGTGTAGGCACTGGTTATGACCATGGGCTCTGGGGACAGACTGCTTGAGCTTCAACAACGTCTCAGCTGTGTGACCTTGGACACGTTACTCAACATCTCTGTGCCTCAGTTTCCTCATCTATAAAGTGGAGATAATAGTATCCACCTAAAGCACTGTTGTGTGGGTTGTATGATTAAAATAACTGTAAAAGTACTTAACATATACAATGTAGTCAGTAAATGTTAATTATTATTATAAACGAACAGTTGAAAAAACAGCTCCTTTTATGATCCTTTTCCAAAAATTAAGCATGAAAAATGTCATGTCTTATGCCATTCTCCAAATTTGGTTGGATAATTTATTCTAAAAGGCCTCTAACATTTGTTTCATTTTTTTCCTTCTAAAATTACCACATGGTTACAATTATGACAAAAATGTCTTTAAATAAAACATGAAATGAATTTATTTACGTGATTTTTAGTTTTATTTTTCAAGGTAAAACCTGAATAGCAGTTTCTTCATATGCATACCCTAAACAAACAAACACAAAAACGAAAACACAACAAAACAGAAGTTCCTGTGGAGTCAGTGCCAACTCACGGAGACCCCACATGTGTCAAAGTAGAACTGTTTTCCCTAGAGTTTTCAGTGGCTGGTTTTTGGGAGCAGATCACCAGACCTTTCTTCTGAGATGTCTTTGGGTGGACTCGAGGCTCTAATCTTCCTCTTAGCAGCTGGCACATTAACATGTGTAGCGCTAGGAACTTCCTTCCTGCCCCCCCCGCCACACATCTTACTTACTCTGAAGTAGTTTTTTTTTTTTTTTTAAAGTATGGTAAAATACGTATTACAAAAGTTTGCCATCTTAGCCATTTTTAAGTGCACAGTTTAGTGACATTAATTATTTTCACCTTGTTGTGCTACCATCACCACTACCCATTTCCAAAAGTTTTACATCACCCCAAACAGAAACTCGGTACCCGTTTAGCAGTAACTCGCACTCCCTCCTTCCCCAGCCCCTGGTAACCACTAATAAACTTTGATCTCTATGCATTTGCCTATTCTAAATATTTCACGTAAGTGGGATCATACAGTATTTATCCATTTGTGATTGACACCTCACTTAGCATAGTGATTTCAAGGATTATCCATGTTGTGGCATGCATCAGGACTTCATTTCTCTTTATGGCTGAGTAATATTCCATTGTATGTATGTACCACGTTTTATTTACGCATTCATCTGTTGTTGGGTGTTGGGTTGTGTCCACTTTTTGGCTATTGTGAATACTGTTGTAGTGAACACAGGTGTGTAAGTATCTATTGAATCCCTGCGTTCAAGTCTCTTGGGTATATACCTAGAAGTAGAATTGCTGGTCATATGATAATTTCATTTTTAGCTTTTTGAAGAATCACCAAACTGTCTTCCGCAGTGGCCTCACCATTTCGCATTCCCATCAACGATGAATGAGGATTCCAGTTTCTTCACATCCTACCAACAGCTGTTGTTTTCTTTTTTTTCCTGATAGTAGCCATTCTAGAGAGGTGAGGTGGTAACTCATTGTGGTCTTGATGTGCATTTCCGGGTTGCTATAAGACAGAGGCAACTCAACGGCAACAGGTTTTAATGACTACTGGCACTGAGCATTTTTTAATATTCTTATTTTTTAATCTCTTCTTTGGAGGAAAGTCTATTCAAGTCCTACTCTGAAATTTTGGTTACTGTTTAAGTGGATCACCTTGTCACAGGCAGTCCCCAGATTACGAACAAGTTCTGTTCCTAAGTATCTTTAAGTCAAATCTCTATGTAAGTCAGAACATTTATGTACAGTTCATATCTTACGTCAGTTAGTCAAGTGTTTGTCTTAGTATATAGTACATAGTGTACCTTTCTGTGCCTAAAAAACATTTTAAAAAACTTCCAGATACACTAAAACATCTTTAACATAAGAATACAGTAATAATAATAATGTTTTGATGCGTGTCACAAAGGTAGCGCCCATTTGTTATTATGAACCATTGTATGTATCTTGAATTTTTAATGTAATAGGCATTATGGGGGTTGGTTAATAACTATGGGTTGTATGTAAGTCGGACGTTCATAACCCGGGGACTCCCTGTGCACGTAAAGTGCAAGGCATAGATTGAACACTCAATACTTGTTAGCAGGTCTGTTATTAACTTGTTATTATTTCTGATAGGAGGGAATGTCATGAGCAAAGTATAGCTATAATAACATACATAGTCTGTTCAGGATTTGTTCCATTTTTTCTGTAAACATTAAGCACCTACTCTGAATTGGACTGGACATAGAATAGGTGCATGGATGTGAAGGGAAATTGAATATATTTCTCCCCGTCTTCCTCCTCTCCTCCCAGCTCACTCACAGACAGACACACGCGCACACACTCACTCATGCACACATTCAGGCACACTCACGCACTGACACACTAAGAGCTAACTGTCTAATTAAGGAGTCAAGTATAAACAGAGAATTACAGTACATTGTACTTCATAAGTGCTGTAATGGAGACAAAGTTTATGTGACTCTAGAAGAGCGAGTACTTTCCTTTGCTTAGGGGATTTGAAGGTTTCACTGAGAAGGTCACGTTTGAGCTGGATGATAAACCAGCCTGGTTTTAGGAGAGGAAGCTCACCTGCTGAGGAGTGAGCTGTAGTTTGGAAATGTAGGTTGCTGTGCAAATATAGAGGCTCATGATTGCCCAAGTGTAGTCGTGTGCATGTTATCCCTGAGTCATGGGAACCAAGGAAGGTTTTGAGGTTTTTTTTTTTTTTAAATAGAGGTTTATGGAGGTATAATTTACATAGAGTAAAATTCACCCCCTAAGCTTAATGTTTTGACAGATGTATATAGTCCTGTAACCACCACCACAATTAAGGTATAGAATTTCCATCACCCCAAAAAGTTGTCTTGTGCCCGTTTGCACTCAGCCCTTCACCTCAGTCTCTGGCAACAACTGAGCTGATTGATCTGATTTCTGTTTCTTTTCCAGAAGGTCATATGAAGTCATAGTACATAGCCTTTTATGTCTGCCTTCTTTCACTTACTGTAATGTTTTTGAGGTTCATCCATGTTGTTGCATATATCGGTCATTTGTTCATGGACAGTTTTTTTTTTTTAAAAGAGTTGTATGATGCTTTAGGAGATTAATCTGCTAGTGGTGATATATAAAACAGATTAGAGAGGGAGAGTGGCCATGTCAGACCTGTTAGAACAATTGTAATTCAGGTGTGAGGTGATGAGGGCCAGAAGTGATGTAGGGACAAGGGAAACGGAGAAGGGGGGATTCACAGAACATTCCGTTTAAGTGTGAAGTCCCAGGGTGGCACAAATGTTTAAGCCCCCGGCTATTAGTCTCAAGTCCACACAGAGGCTTCTAAAGGTCATAGCCTTGAAATCCCTATGGAGCACAGTTCTACTTTGACACTCCTGGGGTCACCATGAGTCAAAATGAATTGACAGCAACTGGTTTGTTTATTTAGTTTTTTCCATTTAAGTAGAGCAGTGGAGCTAGAAGTTGGAGTGCCTTGGACTGCAGAGTTTTAAGGAATGAGCAGGGAGATAAGTTAGAAAAATACAGTAGGTTTAAACTATTCACTTAGAAGTTTTTGTAGCCAATGAGAGGAGGAGAGGAGGAATTGGGGGAGGTAGCCCCATTAGAGCTTCGTGGAAACCTGGAGAACACTTCTGCATGGTTATAGGCCGAGGAAAAGAAACCAGAGGGGAGAGAGGACCTGGAGGTTACTGGAGAGGGGCAGAGAAAAACTGCAGGGGCAAGGAAGAGCAGGGAGCCAGTTGTAGGTGGAGAATACTGAGAAGCACATTTATTTTACCTAAAGGAAGAATTCAAGGACAGACTCTGACATGAGCTCCGCCCTGGAAAGTGGCTCTAGTGGATTCAGTAGTTTGCCAGCAAGGTGGGGCTTGAGGAATCCAGCAACTGGATGATGTTTCCCTAAAGTTTTTACTTTTTACTCTGTTTTGACGTTCACTAAAGCAATTAAGTTACCTTCATGTGTCACAATTTCTGTATTTTGCAAATTTAAGATAATGTTTGATAATAATGAATTGTAGTAATATATAATTTATTTGCAATATTTTCTAATATATTCAGTAGAAAAGACTCTATACTTAGGAACAAATTTCTTGAAAGAAAACAATCTTTTTCTCATATCAGGTAAACTTTCCTAGACTTTTGAGACGACCAAAAGGTAAAAAGGAAACGCTCTTGTGCAAACCTGAATTGTGTCTGTGGGTTTTTTTAAAAAAAACAAAAAAAACTTGTAACTTCAGGCACAAATGATCCACTAAACACGAGGAAATTAAACCTTATGATAGACACTCATAAAGTAAGATAAAATGGTAAAATACAAGTCTGGTCTCATTTACTCTGCCAACTACGATGACAAAAAATGCAATAAAAAAAAAGTGAAAAATTATAAGGATATTAAAATAATCCCACCTTGGATTTTTCTTTAGTTTTGCTCCTGGAGAAGATAGAGCATGACAGTGACGTCTGCCATAAAACGTTGAAGATTACAGATTTTGGGCTAGCAAGGGAGTGGCACAGGACAACCAAAATGAGTGCCGCCGGCACGTATGCGTGGATGGCGCCTGAAGTCATCAAGTCCTCCTTGTTTTCTAAAGGAAGTGATATCTGGAGGTAAGCACCGTGTGCTTTTGCAAATTTCTG
>NW_004443957.1:5373270-5374656 GCF_000243295.1 Trichechus manatus latirostris | reverse complement strand
ATAGTATCAGTAAAAGAACAACAAAGAAAATTATCTCTCTGTTTAACAGTTATCATGCACTGAAAGCTTACTTGCCTTTATTTAATGCTCATAAAATCCTGTGTTTCAGGTATGACAATTCCAGGGTTTTTTTTTTTTAATTGTTTTCACACATTTGTTGAGATTCACATACCATACTTGCCCATTTAAAGTATACAGTGCACTGGCTTTTAGTATATCAATAGAGTTGTGTAGCCATCACCATAATCACATTTTCATTACCCTCAAAAAACCACGCAGTCTTTAGCAATCACCCTCAGTCCTCCCCTTCATCCCAGGCCTAGGCAACCATGAATTTACTTTTTATCTCTGTAGACTTGCTTATTCTAGAATTTCATATGAATGGAATCATATAATAAGTGATTTTTTTGTGACAGACTTCTTTCACTTAGTGTAATGTTTCCAAGGTTTAGCCATGTTGTAGCATGTATTGGTACTTTATTCTTTTTCACGGCTGTGTGATATTCCATTGTATGTATGTATCACATTTTATTTATTCATTCATCAGTTGATGGACATTTGGGTTGTTTCCACCTTTTGGCTATTGTGAATAGTGCTGCTATGAACACTCATGTACAAGTTTTTGTGTGGACATGTGTTTTCACTTCTCTTGGGTAGATACTGTCTTAGGCTGGGTTCTCTAGAGAAGCAAAATCAATGCAGCGTATAAACATAGAGAGAGAGATTTATATAAAGGAAGTGGTTTACGTGACTGTAGAGGCTGGAAAGTCCCAAGTTCCTGGGTCAGGCTGGAGGCTTTGCCTGACTCACGTAGCTGAAGGTGCTGGCAAATCCAGGATCAGAAGGTTTAGATGGGAGGCCTCTGGTTTACAGGCTGTGGAGGCCAACGGATCGCAAGGTTGGCAGATAAGATGGCAACTAAGCTGCTAGCTCAAGTCCCAAGAGCTAAAGGTCAGATGAATAGGAGCTAGCTGCAGGATCCAGACCGACCAAAAGCCTGTGAGTCTTGCCAGAAAGTCCGCCAATATTGGATGCAGGCCACACCCCCAAGGAAATGCAAAAAAAATATTTAATTCACACATACAAAGCAGAAATACTCATAACAATTACAGTCTTCGTTTCTGCAACAGGTCACATCATTGTAACTGGCATTTATAAGTACCTTCTTCCACCACCCGTTCCGTATTCCATTTGCCATCAGCAAGCTCCTCATCTGGTTGTGGTTCTTTGCCGGTTGGGGTGACCCAAACCTTCATTCCTGAAGGATCTAGGCTATTAGTAGTCATGGCATACTTGGGTTGCTGTAGTTTTCCATTGACTTGAATCACAGGGCATGGTAGTACTAAGAGACACCTTAAGGGATTGCCTGCATTCCAGACATACTCT
>NW_004443957.1:5360770-5361587 GCF_000243295.1 Trichechus manatus latirostris | reverse complement strand
AGTAGTTTTAATTGCTACGTATAATGACCGTGTAAGTGATTTCTGGAAGGAGTGTGTTTGCATGTGTTGAGTTGCTGACTGGAAGAGTGTACCTGCCACATTGGGGCAGTGGCCATTTATGGGCTTTGTTGGAAGAGAAGGATTCCTGTTAGGAGTTGGATGAAGGTACTGATGCATTCATCCCACCAATTAGGTCATAAGGAAAAGACACCATTTAACTCATTTAACTTTATGAAAAATTTGCCTTGTAGTTATGGAGTGCTGCTGTGGGAACTGCTCACGGGAGAAGCTCCCTATCGTGGCATTGATGGCCTTGCTGTGGCTTATGGAGTAGCAGTCAATAAGCTCACTCTGCCCATTCCATCTACCTGTCCTGAGCCATTTGCTAAGCTAATGAAAGGTATCTATCTGTGCAGCTGTGTTTGTGTGTTGGGGGGAAGGGAAGTCACTCATAAATCCATCTTTTTTTTTTTAACCAAAAAAATAATTTCTGTGATTTTAATTTTCAATTACTTACGGTAATTATACTCTTTTAAGTAGAAACCTTGCCTTTGATCTAAGATGTGAGGTAAAGTTTTGATGAACTAAGTAACTTAGAAACAGTCCACTTTTATCAGTGACTCATTTATGTATAAAAACTAAACAGAATGTTAACAAGTACATTAGTAGAGTTCAAACACAATATTGAATTGGCTCCATATCTGCTACTTTAAATTTGATGTAGTAATCATAAATGTTTTACAATCTTAACTGTCATGGTTTTGCCATGACCTTGTCTATTTGATCCTTATCTTTTAAAAATTCTCAACTAACAATT
>NW_004443957.1:5356811-5358475 GCF_000243295.1 Trichechus manatus latirostris | reverse complement strand
TGGAGTACGGTTCTACTGTGACACCCATGGGGTCACCATGAGTTGGAATTGGCTCTTCCACAACTGGTTTTGGTTTATATGTTAAATATGCTGAAGCTGCAGTTAAGTTACCACATACAAGGTGAAATATGAGAAAAAACAACACATATAATTTAAAGGAAAACTTAATTGGAAGGTTAGTTCAGTTAACATAGTCTCTTTTTGAATGGTGACAAATGACCATTCATGGGCATCAAAGAACCCTAAATTCAAGGCATGGTTCTGTGCTACAATTATAGGATTTATTTTTTTAGAGATATTTTTGTAGTACTTGAGCATTTTGATGAGTCAAGGTTTATTCTTGTCTCAAATACATAACGGTTCAAAGGGTTAAAGTCTTCTGTCGAATATGCAATAAAGGTCTGAGCTGAAGTGCAACATTGCCGGTAATTGGTGACTTTTATAAAGCCATATAATCTTTTAGGGAGGAATTTTAATATTTCATGTATTTGTGATGCTAAAATAATAGAATTATTTTTAGGTAGGGGACACTGATTTGATTAAACCAACAGTCCATGTGTTCATTCCAGTTTATGACATTGAAACATGGAATTATGGTATACTTGAGAGTCACTCTCCTTGCTCGTGTTATCACGTCTCATGTAGTGTGCTCTGTACTGCCTCTCTAGACTTTCACATTTGCTCCTGGCACTGAAGACCCCATAGCCAGCCTGAGTCCAAAGGAAAGGGCAATAGAGGGAATAACAAGTTGTGGCTTGAATATATGTGCATAAATGTGTCCTGAGCTGCTGTATATAATACTGTGTATCATACCAAGACCTCATATACCAAAATTCAATTCTTAAGTTATCCTGCTGTTAACATGCTAAATTGAGTATTAATACAAAGTATATCATAGGCATTCCCCCAAATACAAATTGATTTGCATAGCTTTACTGTGTCTTTGGTGAAATTGTTCTGAGTTTCAATGGTATAAATTTTTGTCAGCAAACAATATTGAACATCTACTGTGTGCTGAGCACAGTGCTGGAGTCCCAGGATACAGAGATGAATATGGCAGTCTTTATCCTTGAATGCTCCTTTGAGTGCAGGCTAGGGATCTGGACCTTGCTGACAAGTTTTAAAAAGGGACTTGACAGCACTTTGAAGCCAAACACTGAAGTCAGACCATTCTCCTCATTATCTCCTCATTATCTCCTCATTCCTCGGAAAGAACTGCTTCCGAATCCTGCTCCCCATTCTGCTTCCTTATTTGTGATAATGGGACCACTGTTTTGTCAGGTACCCAGTCTTTTAAGCTGTTTCCCATGGTCTTCTTGTAACAAAGATCATCAATGGTAATCCACTACCCTAATCCATGTTGTCCTTACCTGCAGCCAATCCAGTGTCCTTCATCGATTCTCATCACCACTGCCAGTGACCTTCCTAAAGTCCTGCAAATCTGATCATCCTTGCTTCTAAGAGCCAACTCCTTTTCATTATTAACTTCCATTTTCCTTACATAGTTAGTCTTACTTTTCCACTGGCCCCTGTACCCAAGCATGCTGCATTTCTTCAGTTCCTCTGATGTCACCGTCTTAACTTTTGGGCTTTGCACAGTGTTTCCTCTGACGAGAACACTCTCCCCTCAGCTTTATCCCCACCTCATGATTGCTGGCTCCTTC
>NW_004443957.1:5354279-5355517 GCF_000243295.1 Trichechus manatus latirostris | reverse complement strand
TCAGGCTTTGAGGAATAGCTCTGGAAAAGGCTGGCTGGATTACTTTTTAAAATCTTGCAGTTCTTTGAAGGATTACTGCTATCAGTGATACTTTGATCTATTGATACTTCTGATATGTTTCTTGGAAAATGTAATATTGTTGAGTTCAAAAGATAGGGAAAATATTTTCAGGAATTTTTAAATTAGATGTTTAATAGCAAAACAAAAAAGTTTGGTGATGTGGAAGAGAACCTTGAAGGAAAAAAAAAATTGAAATCACAGGATTTGAAATCGGGAAGTGGCATTATTACTAACTAATGACTGCTATTTAAAGCTATTTTCTTTAATTATTTTTAATTATTGATAATTATTGGTGAAACTGCAGGATATAGATATGTACAATGAGTCAATTCTTATATGTGGTGTAAAAATCAAAGCATGCTCCAAGACTGGATGCCTGTGCTTTCCCCATTTTGGGGTTTTATAGTCCTTCCTTTGTTATGCTTTTGACTGGTTTCTGAGCTACCCTATAGCTCTCGTTGCTTTTTCTTTTTACTTTTGTATAGTGCTCTTTGCAGTACAGCATTTATATTATCTTTTCAATTGAAGAATGTACAATATAATTTTGTGTAAAGTTTCTGTGTCCTTTTTTGATGGGGTAAATAGCACAAGGTTACGTGCTCAATCTCCCTTTCTTGCTCACTGGTTGCCTAAGATGGGAGGCTTCAGACTTGGAGTTAATGGGCAGTGACTTGGCTGTGGTCTGTGTTACTCAGTAGCCTGCAGCCTCCATAAATACAGGTTCCTCCCCAAATTCCTGGCTTCTTATCTCTGTGTGTCTGTCTTTGTGCGTTTATGCATGCACCTGTCTTTGAACCACTATGCAAAGGCATGTCACTGTTAATGATTAACGTCTGTTGCCAGGAATCTGGATTTTCCATTACTAAGAATAACCTGTGCCAAGCAATTAAACAGATATTACTGCTAGTAATCTCATCAACCAAACGAGTTTTTTGTATGCTTCATAATTTCAAAGTATTCAGGAGGGTTCTAATACCCCAGACTTTTTTTTTTCTTTTACTTTTGAGTATTTAAAATCTGTTCAGAAGGAAGATAACTTTTCTACTTGCCTCTTTGATCTTATTTTTTTATCTTATGAAATCTTAAGCAAGTTTTTTTTTAAATTATTATTCATAAAGTCATGATAAGAGGATTCATGTTTTAGCTTGGGACCTGAAATTAAAAATGTTTTTTCTATT
>NW_004443957.1:5351838-5353562 GCF_000243295.1 Trichechus manatus latirostris | reverse complement strand
GTCCCATGTTTGACTCTAGTTTCTTCCATGAACCTCTCTTATATAGTATTTCTTTTCGATCAGTATTTTTAATGTAGGCCTATTCACAGTGTGGCCTACATATAGAAAGCAGGAAATGTTTGGCCAAACATTTATGATTAGCTCCATTTATGATTAACATTCCACCTGAGAAGGCATCTACTGTTCTTAACAAAGGTGCTGGTGTTAGGGTAGTCTAAGATTAAGATTAAATGTGTCTGGAGCAGTGTATAAAGGTTTGCGGATGCCTTGATTTCCATGCCAGTGCTTGATTTATTGCCAGGGTAATCTAGAATAGAAGGTAGTTCATCAATAAAAGAATAAAATATTCTCTGCCAAAGAATAAAACAATTTGCAGAAATGAAATAAGAATGGGGATGTGGTTTAAAAGATTTTTCAAGTTCTCAGTTTTACTGTTGAATACTTTTTTAATAGGATTAGAAGTATTCTTCAATTCATAGATTTCTGTTTCTCAGACTTTCAGCAATTCTAAAACCAAAACCAAGGGAAAGTTAAATTGTAAGCAGTAAGTATCATGACAGAGGAGCTTTTCTGAGCTAATTTTTAAGATCTGTGTGTAGTGTAATGCTTTCCATACATAAATGCAATCCTGAAAAGTTCTTTGTATACTGAATATATTTTCCTTTATCTTATAATTTTATAAGTGTTGTGTTTTCATTTCCAATGGGCCTACAGCTGACTTGTAAAACATTAGCTTTGTTTTTTCCCCTTAACATCCCTACCAAGATATTCATAATCTCTAAACAAACTATGAAACACCCTGAGGAGGTCCTTATATAAAGAAATATCAACTGCAGTCTTTTGTAACTAGAATAATTACCCTTTAATTAGTCAAGTTTTAACTCTTAGCCTTATTTTAAAATGGATCATTCACATCTATCTAACACTGATATTTGTTAATGTACATTTTATGTGTCAGGTGACTCTAAAAGCTAGAGGTAAAGAGAGAAGTGTCATATTGAGTTTAAAATTTATTACGCCTCTTTTAGGATCGGAAAGATAAAAGAGCAAGATGGAGCTTGTGCAGCTGCTTTAGGCTTAGTCTAAGGTCTTAGCTCTGGTTTTCTTAACTACGAGGAGCTCTGTCCTGTGTAGATTTGAATGACCAGGTGGTTGATTGAGCAGAGGAAGAGGAAATTTCAGCTTCTTGGTTATGCATGGAAGTCAAATGGCTAAGGGGAGTGTAAGTGTCGTATTGAAGTAAGTAAATAATGCCTGAGAAATGACCTTCTTCCTACTGGGAGTGACTGGAGTTGGTGTGAATCTTTGTCTCAGGAGCTGCGATCACGTGAAGAGGAGCTAACTCGAGCGGCTCTTCAGCAGAAGTCTCAGGAAGAATTG
Organism: Trichechus manatus latirostris; assembly: GCF_000243295.1. NCBI lineage: Eukaryota > Metazoa > Chordata > Mammalia > Sirenia > Trichechidae > Trichechus > Trichechus manatus. The sequence continues at coordinate 5,352,182 of NW_004443957.1, read as the reverse complement.
CTAAAGCGGCGCGAACAGCAGCTTGCAGAGCGCGAGATCGATGTGCTAGAGCGGGAGCTCAACATTATGATATTCCAGTTAAACCAGGAAAAGCCTAATGTGAAAAAGAGGAAGGGGAAGTTAAAGAGAAGTCGTTTAAAACTCAGAGATGGGCATCGAATCAGTTTACCTTCAGGTATGATTGTGTTCTTACATTTCCTAAAGGCTTTCACATGTTGTTTCAGTTTCTTTGTTCCATCAGAACTGAGAAGAGATGGGCAATAAGATTTTAAAACATTAAATAAGTAAGTATCTTCAGTTGTTTACTTCAATTCACATTCGTAATTAACCAGTTAACCTCGAGC
>NW_004443957.1:5348554-5350093 GCF_000243295.1 Trichechus manatus latirostris | reverse complement strand
ACCAGGAATCATGGCCTAGCCAAACTGATACACATGTTTTTTGGGGGGACATAATTCAAACCATGACAGTCCTTAATGATTTTACCTTCAACCTCTCTGAAAAAGAAAAAAAAAAAAAGATAATTTTTCAGGTTCTCTTCTGATGGTTGCTTTTAGTTGAAGTATAACTCGGAGGACCGCTTACTGAAATGTCTTATGTCCCAGACAGCCATAATTCAAAAATATTTTATTTATGTTGAGGCATATACTTTCAAGTACATAGGGTAGAAAAATTCAGAGTCACTAAACGTGAGTTTTCTTCTCCAGTTCTCAATTATATTAGCTTTCTTCTATCTGTGTTGTAACAGTGTCATAATAATTAATATTCACGGTTTCCCTTGGGAAACTGGGGAGGGGGTAATGAAAAATTGATGGAAAAGGAGATAAACTCAGAGGGATAAATAATTCCAATGATTCTTTAGTCTTCATTGGTAGAGTGATTAAATATCTCAGGATTCAAACTTTAGCCCTTGCTTTTCTTCTCCAGTGTTCCGTGGCTAATACTTTGAGTTTATTCAAAGCTGACTGAATATTTTTGACTATTTTTGCCGGATATATTTTATTTCTGGACTGTACTATTTGGCTTTCCTCCTTCTGAGAATACAGGGAGCAGTTTAGTTACACATTTATTTTACCTTGTGGCAGTTAATAAAGATTCCAGTTAAAACATAACCAAAAAATCTGTATAATCTTAATCTATTACAAAGGAATGGAAGTCAGCTTCAGGAATTTAGTATTACAGTTACCTCTCTTGTCCACAAGGTGGTGTTACATTGTTGTAATACTGTTACTAATATGGAAACTTTCTGTTTCTCATTAAACCTCTTCCCGTTGAGTTGGTTCCGACTTACAGCGACCCTATAGGACAGAGTAGAACTGCCCCCATAGTGTTTCCAAGGAGCAGCTGGCTGGTGGATTTGAACTGTCAACCTTTTGGTTAGCAGCTGAGCTCTTAACCACTGTGCTACTGAGGCTCCTTTTTCTTACTAGAACCTCCCAACTCTATACTCCCTCCCCACTCCCCCATACACACACATACATTTAGGACAGATATCCAAATAAGAGGAATGATAACTACAAAAATAATTATTTTTCTCCTTCAGGATACTTGCTAAAAGAGAAGATTATTTGTACCTTAAGTTCAAGGGAATTGGTTGCCTCTGATATTATTTTCTGCTAGAAAATCCTTTGAATTATCAAATTTTAGTACTGTTTAATAGTACACTATTAAGAAAGAAACCATCTGATAGGTATTAGATTGAACGGTGATGCTTTTACCTTCAGGGACTTGCGTTACCAAATTACTTGAACTCCTTTTGTAGAATTTTTCCACATATGTAACTAGCTTGAAGAATTTCTCAGAAACACATTTGAGACTTCTATAAGCTGACCCTTAATATTGTGCCTGCAGATCTTTCAGAAACTTGTTACTAAATGTCAATAATTGGATTCACTTGTAATTTAGTGCTTGAGAGTCAATTGATGGTAATTTTTAATCTT
>NW_004443957.1:5345547-5346776 GCF_000243295.1 Trichechus manatus latirostris | reverse complement strand
ATTTTAGAAGGCTTCCTTCTCAAAGAAGTGACATTTGAGACTTGAAGTAGGAATTTACCAAGATAGGGAAGAAAGAGAACAGGCAGAGAGCACATGCAAAGAGAGCTTGGTTTCTTCCAGAAATTGAAAAAAAGCCAGTGTGGTTTAGACCAGGAGATGGCAAACTGCACCCCGCAGGCCAGATCCAACCTACCACCTGTTTTTGTATAGTCCTTGAGCTAAGAATGGTTTTCATACTTTTTAATAATTGAAAAATAAAAGAAGAATAATGTATCAGGACACATGAACATTATAGGAAATTTCAGTATCAGTGTTTGTAAGTAAAGTGTTACTGGAGCACATTCATCTCATGCATTGTCTGCGGCTGCTTTAATGCTACATTGGCAGAGATGAGGAGATGGAACGGAGACTGTGTGGCCCTCAAAGCCTATATATTTACTCCATGGCCCTTCACAGAAAATGTTTGCTGACCCCTGGTTCCGACCATGGTCAGTGAGAGGAGGATGGAGCAAGATGGGGCTGGAGCAGTGGAAGAACCCAGACTCAGGTTTGCAGGGGCTTATAGAGTCTATGCTGGGATTTTGATCTGTAACTTAAGGATAATGAGAGAAGCCTTTGGAGGATTTCAAGCAGGGGTATTATATTATATACATACAGTTTTAAAAATACATCTGGCTGTTGGGAGGTTGACCAGAGGGGCCAGAAGAAGATCGGACGTAAGAAGATCAGATACAGGGAATTGGATATGATGCATGAAATGATAGTGGCAGTGGAGATGGAGAGAATAAAAAGAAAAAACATTACTGAGCATTCATTATGTCCTGAGCCCTATGCTAAGTGCTTTCTATACTTTTCGTATTTAATTTTTATGACAGTCCTGTGAAGGAAGAATAATTATTCCCCCCATTTTTATAAATGAAGATGCTGAGACTTAAAGAGACTAAGTTCCTTTTCCAAAACTGACATGGCTAGTAAGTGGTAGAACAGATTCAAACCCAAGTTTGCAAAACTCTAGAACCTGGAATATAGATTTCTCTACTATAACTGTGAGAAGTATATGTAACAGAATTTGCAAGATATTTTGTGTTTGGCTATGGAGGATCAGCGAAAAGATGGTATCAAGAAAACTTTTCAGATTACTAGTATGAATGTTTGGATAGATGTCTTTCCCTACCAAATTCCAGCCCTTCCTCATCTCAAATACCACGTGGATTTTTAAATTATAATTT
>NW_004443957.1:5343511-5344307 GCF_000243295.1 Trichechus manatus latirostris | reverse complement strand
TATTGTTCATTGACTTGAACCTTGAAGATATACTCAAGTAAGAAACAGATTTTGAAATATACTTCACACTTAACTATCTTGCAGTTTTTGCTTTTATTGCTATGTGTTAACGGCAGGGTATGATAATAGCTTAAAACAGTGAAATCTCAATTTTTTTTTTCTCTTCCAACAGATTTTCAGCACAAAATTACCGTGCAGGCTTCTCCTAACTTGGAAAAACGAAGAAGTTTGCACAGTAACAGCTCTAGTCCACCAAGCAGCCCGACGATAATCCCCCGACTCCGAGCCATACAGTGTAAGTCTCTCCTCCTGTTTTGACGTTTATTTCTGACATTTACTTGACTCACATTCAAATTCTAGTGGAACCTTTTTGTAGTAGGTTGTAAGTAAATATGTGAAATTTAATAGGTGTCACAACTATTTGGGAAATAACATTTAGTCTTAGGTCCTTAACAAAAAAAAACAGTTGCTGTTGACTCAACTCCAGCTCATGGTGACCCGAAGTGTGTCAGTGCAGAACTGTGCTCCACTGGGTTTTCAAGGCTGATTTTTCTGAAGTATATCTCCAGATCTTCTGAAGTGCCTCTGAGTGGACTCAAACCACCAACTTTCCGGTTCGTAGCCAAGTGCTTAACCATTTGCTTCACCCAGGGTTCCTTCTTAGTTTCTTAGAGAGTCTAATTTTCTTATACTCAAATGATTTTTAGATTCAGTGCAATTGGCAATGCGACCAGGCTTCAAAGTAGAGAGTGAAATAACATATCTTGAGACATTTTATTAAACACTTGCATGCAAA
>NW_004443957.1:5275869-5337202 GCF_000243295.1 Trichechus manatus latirostris | reverse complement strand
GTATCCTCCTATTCTTGACTCTCCTTCTTCCTGTTGCTCCAGGTGAATAGAGACCAACTGTCTTGCCTTGAATGGCTGCTTGTATAAGCTTTTAAGACCCCAGGCACTACCCAGTGAACTAGGAGGTAGCACAGAAGCACTAAGCACGTTACTAAGCCAATTAACTGGGATGTCCCATGAAACCATGACCCTAAGCCTCCAAACCAAGGAACCAAATCCCATGAGGTGTTTGGTTGTACGCAAACAACCTCCGCAGCTACGCTTTTTTTTTTTGTCGTTGTAAAGATGTCTTATCACACAGCTTTTTCCAATTCATCTTTTTAACAGGTGTTCAGCTTATTGACAGGACTTACGATAATTGGCTGTGTAACCCTACCCTTAATCGGATGTGATTTTTTAAAAATTAGATAATGTTGAAATACATAAAACAAAAGCAAGCATCACCTATGATGCCTCAACTTGTTAAAAAATGATGAAAATAAGTTAAACTTCCTTCTTTATATCAGCAGCCCTCTCCTTCTTCATTAACCACGGTTATAAGTTTCATAATATCTGTTTATTGACTTCTTTTCTATGTGTGTGTGTTAGTGTATGTACACACACATGTAATTTTTTATTAAAATAATACATAATAAACATTTTTATCTGTAACACATCTTTTATGGCAACAAGATATTCTATTATGTAGGTACATCATGATGTTTTGAACTGTTTTTAGAACATTTAGTATGCTACAAAAACCCATTGCCGTCGAGTCAGTTCTGACTCATAGAGACCCTAGAGGACAGAGTAGGACTGCCCCATAGGGTTTCCGGGGAGCAGCTGGTGGATTCGAACTGTTGACCTTTGGTTTGCAGCTGAGGTCTTAACCACTATGCCACCAGCGCTCCCGCTGTGCGACCAGGGCTCCAGTATGCTTCCTTTTTTTTTTCCCTAAGTGTGTAGTGATAATAGCAGTCTTCTCCAGTGGTATCTAAATCCATTATAAATGCACCTAAAGGCTGGAGAGAAAGCATACATGTGTATAAAAAAAATGTGGATATTACATAGGAAGATAACCTCCCTGTGAGGTAGTGGAAAGGGAAAGGTGCAGTGAAACTGTCAAATATTTCAGATTAATGTGATTTTAAAAAGGCAAGTATAGCCAAACTGTCATGATGACTCAGCAAAATTGCGATGACTAATGAAAAATTAGCTTAAATTACAATTTTAAAATACACTCTTGTGTCTCGTGTTCAAAATTTTAAAAGATTTGGTTAAAAAAATTAGAGTGCTAATAATAAGTTCATTTTAAGTTAAATGTTCAGTTTGGCTCTTTTTTCCAAGTAAAATGAAACCCTAATTGTCACAAAATGTTAAATACATAAACAGATAGCTAAATAAATAATCAGATCTTTGCTGGTAATCTACCTTGGATTTTCATCATTTCTGTTAATTTATTTTACTTTTCCTCCTATTTTTATGATTAGAGAGAGAAAGTTGCCATAGATTGGATGAAAGAAATCATTTCTTCCCTTTTTTCATGTTTTCAGAAGGTGGTTTTACACCTGATTGAATTCATTTAACTGTTTTAACAAAGCTGATACAGGTTACTGAATGATGCTCTCTGTTTAGTGACTTCAGATGAAAGCAATAAAACTTGGGGAAGGAACACAGTCTGTCGCCAAGAAGAATTTGAAGATGTAAAAAGGCATTTTAAGAAAAAAGGTTGTACCTGGGGACCAAATTCGATTCAGATGAAAGAAAGAACTGACTGCAAAGAAAGGTACAAGTGTGATAACCGTGGTATCCCAGTGTTTGCTGTGACAGAGAGCAGTGCTTTTTTCAGTGTGGCGTTGACCAGACTTGTCTTTTAAAAAGCAGTACAGAGAGACTTGATTATTAATTTCATACTCTAGGATGAGCTTATCATACTAATTATAATTTATAAACACTTAAAAAAAATTCCCTGATTTATTTTTGTCTAATTTTAAAGTTTTATTTGTACTTCATTAGCTTTTCAAAACTCAGAGTACGTATGTGTTCTCTTTACTACTTTAAAAATCTTGTAATTGGCGTGTATTCACCAAAGCCTAATCTGTGTGTCGTGTGGTTCTATTATATCAAAATAAACATCTTTTTTTGTAGAATAAGACCTCTCTCAGATGGCAACAGTCCTTGGTCAACCATCTTAATAAAAAGTCAGAAAACCATGCCCTTGGCTTCATTATTTGTGGACCAGCCAGGTAAATGCATTTCAGGAATTTCTTTGAGTTAGATTTAGCATCTGTGTGTTCTGATGCTTTGCTTTAATAGTCCTCATGTGGCTGTTAAAGTGTCATAGAGAAGGTTGCAAGTAATAACATTTACTTATAGTTTTCACTTAAGCTCAAACATTATTTTCTGTCCAGTAAGACTTTATGGTGGAAAGTAATTTGGTTCCACTTTTTTTTTTTTTGATACTTTGTAACTGCTGTTCTTTACCAAAAAAATTAGTAGCAATATTGATTACATAGAACCAGATTAGTTTAGTGTAGAAGTTAGTAAATAGGAAAATATAGACCCTCTGCAAGTTCTCCTGAACCTAGAGAGCTGAGTTCCTGACTATATTACTACCTCTAGGTGTGATGAAATCTTATGAAGAGGTTTGACTACTGCTTGGAGAGTATTACCTGGAAATTTCTCTTCAATTTGAATGGATCATAATGATACTGATATTAAAAGGTTGCAGAGCTATGGAAATTACTGAGAAACTTTTAAGTATTTTTATTACCAAAAAGAAAATTGGTCTTTCTCCTTGACAATTTAAGATAGCCCTTTGCTCTTTTCATACTGTGGCCCTGTTAGAGATGTTTTAGCCAAACATAGTATAGATTGCCTTAATTTATTATCAGTGCTGTGCTCAGTTTGACAAGTACCATTTCACTGACTATCCACGTTCCATTTCTTCTTCTGTTTTATCATGAGGATGTGGTTTCAGTATAAATATCCCCATAAATACATTTGGGTGTACACGAGACAGGTGCTCTGTAATTCTTGGATAAATGCTTTTTATTGTTCAAATCTATTATTGTATTCTGACTCTGGCCTTTTATAAAGGGATACTCCTCTGATTTATACATTGCAGTTTATTGTGAAAGATAATGTAAAGGCTAATGATGAACAAGTAATAGTAGTAAAACTGTTATTCCAACAGTATATTCTTCATTATTTGTGGCCTTTTGTCTAGATAAAGGTATTAAACAGAGAAGTCTTCCTGTGTTTTTTGCCCCTTAATTCTTTTGTTCTTTTTTTAGAATATTTTGGTCTTATTAATAATTCCTCTAAAGCTCACTTCAGGAGTTAAGAAGCAGAAGGGTGTACACTTGTCTGCTGTGCCTGAAAGCCCTCCTCCCACCACCCCTGCCTCTGTGTGGCCAGATCCTTCTAGTCATTTATGTCTCAGCTCACATGAAAGCCTTTCCTGACCACCTTAGCTAGAAAGTAGTATTCTGCTCCCGCCTGCCTGGCTCTCTATCCCATTAATTAGGTTTACTTATTCATAGCTCTCATTTTCTCAGTCACTCCCAAACTACAATGTAAGCTCCACAAAGGCAAGGGTTTTATGTTTTTCATTCCCCCATTCTGCTCTCAATGCCAGGAACATAGTAAGCACTCAATGTTTATTAAATGACTAAATGAACGCTAAAAGGACTATTTGAACTTACATAGATGCTGATATATTTACCTTGACTTTTGGTGCTACAAATACATGCCAGTGGTCATAACGAATGGGAAGGATGATGGATGGGTCCATGTAAAGCCATGACTTCTTCAGGGAGAAATGTGGGTTTTACTGCTCGGCGATGATGCACGTAAACATACAGAAGGAGATCTCGTGTACTTAAATCTCTGGATTTCCTTGGTCTGTAGCACCCTCTCTCTTTTTTTCTAACTGTGGTAGATAATTTGTTCTGTATTCAGTACTACACTGTGCATTTGAATCACCAAAATGCATTTAGTGCCTACTGTGATGAAGGCACTGTTCAGGGAAGACCCCACAGAAGAAGAAGAAAAAAAAAAAGGGAGACAAGTGAGCATGTTCTCAGAAGCATACCATCTACTGGTGTGCACAGCTGACTGTGGTCTGTAAGTAAACGGAAGGGACACCTGAGAGAAGCTGCCTAGGTTTCCCAGGAAGCAGGGATTGCTGGTGGAAGATGGGGCAGAGCTAGGCTGTAGGCAGTCGCAGTGTTTTGAGAAAGAGTTAAAAGGCACGATGGGACTTGGTTAAGTAATGATGGAGAGTGAAAGGATGAACTAAGGAAGAAGAGGGCACCTTGGACAAAGGGCACCGATGGGAAGATTGTGGGTCTGACGGGAGAAAAGCCGGCTTTCTAGCTTGCCCAGATTATAGAGCATATTTTAGATGTAGTAGGATGTAATGCTGGAGCGATAATTGGAAGTTCTATTGTAGACAGCTTTGAAACCAGATTGAGGAATTTTTAGTGAACACATTCATGGTTAAGCAAATAATGAAAAGAATTGTGGCGTCCTCTTCAGCTGGTATAATTTGTAATGCTTTGGGCCTTTGTGATCTCTTAGAGAATCTTCCTCGATTGCAATGATTCCCAAACTCTAGTAAAGGCTTGTTAAAACACGGGAAGCTGGGCCCCACCCCTAGAATTTCTGATTCAGTAGTCCGGGGGAGGCCAAGAATTTGCATTTCTACCAGTTCCCAGGCAGTGCAGATGCTGCTGGTCCAGGCAGCCCACTCTGAGAAACACCCATCTGTTGCATAACCGGTCTTTTAAACACAGGCTAGCTATAGATAATGGTATCCGACATTTTTTAGATCTGAAGAGGACGTATTTTAAATAACGTATCATAATGCCCATATATATGTGTGAATTTTTTCTTGATGAGTTTGTTTCTATACTAATTTCTATTATTCGTGCCAGTGAATGACAGTTTCCTGAATGTTAGAAGCCAGCAGGTGACTGACTTGCTGGTTCATCTGCAGGGAGTGTTGAGCAGTCAGGCCCTGGGCCCAGTTCCTTATACTCCTCCTGGATGAGTCATTTGCTACACTGAAAAGAACCTCAAAACTTTTGTTTTTAGAATAGTTACTTATTAGGTTTTAGCTTCATTTTGCAATACAGTTTAAGTAATTTTTACAGTAAAGCAGAACTACAGTGCATATTTTTCTACCTTTATTTAGGTGCTTGTGAAGAGCCAAAGCTTTCCCCTGATGGATTAGAAAACAGAAAACCAAAGCAAATAAAATTGCCTAACCAAGCCTATGTTGATCTACCTCTTTGCAAAGATAACCCCAGAGAGAATTCTGTGGAACCTGAAAGCTTTGAGGAGGGGGTCTCTGCAGGTTCTGCCTTGGGCACTCCTCAGGTGACTCCTACAAATAGTCTGAGTAGAGCACCCCAGAAGAAGAAAATGGAATCTGCTCTGTATGAGTGTACCATGCTGCTGGCATCTGTGGCTTTGGGACTGGATATTAGAGAGCTTGGTAAGGCACAGGCTCCTGAAGAATTGCTGCTCAAGGAAGAAAAGAAGAAACGAGAGGGAATCTTCCAGCGTGCCTCCAAGCCTCGCAGAAGTGCCAGTCCTCCGACAAGGCTGCAGTCTAAGAGAGAGGAGAGCAACAGCCCGCCCTCACTCCTACTGTCAAGTGCTGTGAACCTTCTGTCTGTGCCTTCGCTTTCCACAAAGTGCTTGTTGCAGACAGACAGTGAGGACATGTCTGTGGGCAGCATACACGTCACCTGTCACCCAGAGATTCCTGCTCCACGTCTCTGTTCTGCCATCCATGGAAGTTGTCATGAGCCAACCTCAGTGTCAAGACTTGAGACTGATCACAGTCTACCAAAAAAACTGTTTCCTTCCCCCATAAAGCAGACACATGGGAACGTGCCTTACTGTGCTTCTTCAAAAGGAAGAGCATCACATCACAGACGGACCATGTCTGATGGAAATGCTTCTCAGACCCCAAGTAGGTTGTGTTATTTGGGTAAAAAGTGTAGAGTTTAGAATGTAAAATTGTATGTATATCTGATTTTTCTTTCTTTTTTTTTTTGAAGTGAATACACTTAAAAATTTGTATTGTTCACATAAGATGTTTGATTTTATCCTCCTTTTTTATTTGATTTTAATTTAACTACATTTTGGATTCTGGGAAAGCATAGTTAAATGTCAGTAACTTAAATCTGTGTGGGCAGTGGTGGTTCAGTGGTAAAATTAATGCCTTCCATGCAGGAGACCCAGGTTCACTTCTTGACCAATGCGCCTCAAACACAGCCACCACTTATCTGTCAGTGGAGTCTTGCATGTTGTTATGATGCTAAACAGGTTTCAGTGGATCTTCCAGACTAAGGTGGACTATGATGAAAGGCCTGGCGATCTACTTCCAAAAATTAGCCAGTGAAACCCTATGGATCACAATGGTCCAATCCCATTGTACATAGGGCTGCCATGAGTCAGGGGCCAACTCAAAGGCAGCTAACAACAACAACTTAAATCTATAATAGCGTATTAAAATAGAGAATTTGGAGAAGCAGACCCAACTCTCTCCTGTTACGTAGAAGACAAGTCATTTGCCAAATCTAAACCAGAAATGAGTAGGAGAGAGAAAACTGGTCCTCCGATCTCCAGTGAGAGCCCTTGTCTCCTGCTTCATGCTGCTTCAGTGCTCAGATTATGTTGAGATTGAGTTCAGCAGGTATTACCTCTATTGATGTGTGCAATACACCAAACCCTTCAATGAAATATATGTCCAGATGTGGAAGCTCAAAAACAAAAATAAATTTTATAATTTTTCTAATCCTTAAAATGAGAGGGACTTGACTAGAAGGCAGCCACTAGTATTTTGATAGCACTATAGGTAATAAAGCACCTTCTTATGAATCGTCTCTCTTAATCTTTATAGTGACTGTATTATGCACATATCCTCAACTCCGGTAAAAAAGTTAGAACTCATGCGAAATCAATGACTTAACTAAGATCACACAGTGAGTTAAGTAGCAGTGTCAGGATTTGAACCTGGGACCTTTTGACTGAATAATGATGCCTCCTTCTTTCTCACATCTATGTCCTTTCCTGTTCTGTTGTTGTTAGGTGAGATCGAGTTGGTTCTGACTCATAGCAACCAGTCGGTTGGCAGGTTGCTGTCTTCCAAATTTCCAAGTTTCTTTCCTGCTCTAATACTCATTATATGAGTATGTACATGGTTGGATTATCCCATTTTGTGCTAGAGTGGTACTCACTTTTTAAATATCTGTGGTTACGTGGCCCTTTAATACTGACCCTGAAGGAGACATGTGGCTACTTAGGAACAACAGGTGATCTGAAGTTGTGGGACTAGGATTCAAGTTCTATTTGAACCATTTGATTAGCTTGTGATCCTGGGGGAATTATTCATTTGGTTTCCTCATTTTATTGCTTTGAGAGGTGTCTTAATGTGATGGGTAAGAATATGGAACTTGTCAGGGTCCAAATATCAGCTGTGTCTCAGCTCTGTGACTTATTTGCGTGTGACCTTGGGCAAATCATTTAACCATTTAGTGCTTCAGTTTTTTCATCTGTAAAATGGAGATGATGATAATATACTTACCTAATCTATTAAGATAGTAGTAAAAATTTAATAATATACTAAGGGCTATTGTTGTTGTTAAAACAAAACAAAGCAAAACTTGTCATCAGATTGATTCCTATGCTTAGATGTTGTTAGGTGCCATCAAGTTAGTTCCAACTAATAGTCTCTCTGTGTACAACAGAAGGACACACTGCCCAGTCCTGTGCCATCCTCACTGTCGTTGCTATGTTTGAGCCCATTGTTGCAGCCACTGTGTCCATCCGTCTTGTTGAGGGTCTTCCTCTTTTTCACTACCCTGTACTTTACCAAGCATGATGTCCTTCTCCAGGGACTGGTCCCTCCTGATAACATGTCCAAGGTATGGGAGACAAAGTCTTGCCATCCTTGCTTCTTAGGAACATTCTGACTGTACTTCATCCAAGACAGATTTGTTCATTCTTCTGGCAGTCCACAATATATTCAATATTCTTCACCAACATCATAATTCAAAAGCATCAATTCTTCAGTCTATCTTATTCATTGTCCAGCTTTCATATGCATACGAGGCAATTGAAAATACCATGGCTTGGATGAGGCGCATTTTAGTCCTCAAAGTGACATATTTGGTTTTTAACACTTTAAAGAGGTCTTTTGCAGCAGATTTGCCCAGTGCAGTGCAGTCATTTAATTTCTTGACTGCTGCTTCCATGGACATCGATTGTGGATCCAAGTAAAATTGAAATCCTTGATAACTTCAGTCTTTTCTCCGTTTATCATGATGTTGCTTATTGGTCCAGTTGTGAGGATTTTTGTTTTCATTACGTTGAGGTGCAATCCATGCTGAAGTCTGTGGTCTTTGATCTTCATCAGTAAGTGCTTCACGTCCTCTTTGCTTTCATCAAGCAGGTTGTTTAATCTCCATATTGCAGGTTGTTAATGAGTCTTCCTCCAATCCGGATGCCACATTCTTCTTCATATAGTCCAGCATCTCAGATTATTTGCTCAGCATACAGATTGAATAAATAGGGTGAAAAGATACAACCCTGATACACACCTTTTCTGATTTTAAATCACACAGTATCCCGTTGTTCTGTCTTAATGACTGCCTCTTGTTCTACATACAGGTTCCTCATGAGCATAATTAAGTGTTCTGGAATTCCCATTCTTTGCAATGTAATCTATAATTTGTTATGAAAGGCTATTAGAGGTTACGATCACTGTTCCATATAAAGATAATTACATAACCTCGTATAGCTCATGAATAATGCGTATGGAAGATCTTTTTTATTTTATAAAATATTGTGCTTTCATTCCCTGTATCTTTTCCTCCACCTCTTCTCTTCAAGTACTATACCTAGGCATTTCTTACAATAATTTTTTTCAGATTAATGTTCATTGTCTTTTGATAAATCAGTTTATTTTTCTTTTGTAATGCATTAGAGTATTAGTAATTTATAATTGCACAAGCAGAAATCTTAGTACAATTACCTCATAAGCAACCATTCTTTTTCTCCTATGAGCCAATAATTATTTGCCAAAATGGTAATAAGTTACTTCTTCAGAACAAAGACAAGAAGGGGTACTATGTAAACACCTAACTGCTTCCCTATTTTCATTAATTTTTCCAAATCATAATCTAAAAGTAAAGTTTGATCATATTAACTATCATTTCTGAAAGTCTTAAATTTATTTCAGTCTAATCCATTTAGAAATCTACTGTATTCATAATTATCATTGGCCTATGCTCTGTAAAAGTGGTTCAGATGGTTAAGTGCTGTGCTAAGTGAAGAGTTGGTGTTTCAGACCCACCCAGAGACATCTCAGAAGAAAGTCTTGGCAGTCTGCTTCTAAAAGGTCACAGCCATGAAAACCCTATGGAGCACAGTTCTGCTCTGACGCACAGGGTCCCCATGAGTCTGAATTGACACGATGGCAACTGGTTTGGTTTTATGTACTATGAAGATTTTTTAGTTCTGTTTCCATACGGTTTCCATAGGTGGGAGCACTCTTAACTAACCTTGTAGTACTTTTTCATTAAAAAAAAAAAAAAATCATATCCTAACAGTTTCAGAAAATTTGTGTTCATATTTTTTGTTAAAGGTCACTTTAAAGATTACCAGTTGCATTATCATCATAGTTATTTTTCTTAATAGTCATTGTCTTTCTAATTGCGCACTGTCTTTGCCTTCTTAACCAGCTGGTACAACTGTTATCTCAGCCACTGAAGCCTCTGAACTGCCACTTAGGCAGGTTTTGGGGCTGCCATACCCGCCTTCTGCTCCTCGCAATAACCTGCCAAGTGTGGACTCACCTGCAACCCGAGGAGCTGTCAGCATTGTGCCTCGGCCTCGCCCTTCCTCCCTGAGAAGCCGATTGGATCCGCTGCAGGCTCCCCTGTGGAGAACAGAGTCTCCGCCTGCACAGGCAGACAGTCTGGTGGGTCACCCAGGACCAACCCCTGCCTGCCTTCCTTGTGCCAAGGAGAGAAGTGAATTGCACAGGCCTTCCTTACTGGACGCAGATGTGGAAGGTCAGCCCAGGGATAACACAGTGCCTTTGTGCAGAATGAAGAGCAAAACCAGCCGGCCATCTATATATGAGCTGGAGAAAGAATTTCTGTCTTAAATTAAGTGCCTTATATTGTTAAAGCATTTTCTTTTTTTAAGGTGAACAAGTTAAAACAGTGTGTCTACCTTTGAATTGTTTCATGCTGCTGTGTTTTCAGAAACTATGGCCACATCACCAAAGTAGCAATGCAGAATGTCTGACTTCTCAAAAAATGTACGAGTGCTGTTCCTTGTCTATATTGATTTTTCCACTGGATTTATACCGAGTAACTTGAAATACACAAAAGTGTAAAACAAGAAATGTAGAGCAATGTAAAACTATGCTGGGTAGAATTACCTTAAGTACACTTTTAATGCTTTCTTTGTTCTCATTTGTGCCCTTGTCTATCAGTATACCACAGAAATTGTAATGATGGGCACTGTTTTTTTTTTTTCTTTTTTCGTTCATTCCTCTTTCCTTCCCTCCTTCCCTCTCTTTCTTCCTTCCTTGTTTCTTTCCTTCTTTGTTTGTCGTGCCACAAAAAGCCAAGGAAGAGCTGTTACTTTCTTGGTATGAATAATGGATATTAGTAAGGAAAGGGTGTCTATTAAAAAAAAAATCTGATGACTGGAATAGATACAGAGTCCTAGTTAAACTACCTAAGCTTAGCAGTAGACTTACAATGCATAAATATTTCAAATTCTCACCTAAATTGTGCAGTGACATTTCTCTATTTGAGGACTTTACTGAATGTAAGTTATAAAAGTTTTAGTGAATGTAACTTATAAGAGTTTTATCTATTAGAACTCCAAAATAGATTTTCAAAAGATCAGTCATTGACATTTGGCTAAGACCATATTATATACACTTGAGAGAGGTTAATCTGTAGGTACTTTCTGTGGAAAGGGTTCTTGCTTCAGCAGTAGCCATATTATACTTGGTATCCAGAAGTGTAAAGCTTTTTTTATTTTGCAGAACAGTTTTTAAGCCTGAGGTTACACGTGTCTAGCTCTGTTCACAGATATCATGTATTGTAAACATTCATGGCATTTAATTTTGTCTGTATTCAAAATGCATAATTAATAACCCCAAATACAATTACAAACACTGCCAAGTCAAGAAACAGTACTTTTAGACTTTAAGTATTTTTTTATTTCACTAATTGTGGATAAGTATAAGGCACATGTTGAGATAAGCTGATATAATGGAAATGACAAGTGCATTACACGTTTTTTTAAAATGGGTTTATAAAATGGATCCTTGAGTAGAGGACCAGGATTTTAAATGATTTAGAATTATTTATGAATCACTTTTACACATCATACATATATGATACAAATAAACTACTGAGTTATTAAGCTGCATCATGGCTATCAAGGAATTTAAAGAATTTCCCTGGGTTTCTTTTGTTAAATCTATTGTGTTTCCCTTCTTCCACTAGAATATGAATATTCAGTTGACAGACAATAAATATTTAATACTTTCCATGCAATGAAAGAAATAAATTACAGACCTTGCTTGATACTTCATTTAAAATTGTACCTTGGTTAAAGTTTACTGAATAACTGAAATTTCAGCAATTTAAAATAAATTAAAAATTACCTAAAATTTAAAATATCTCACCTGTCGTTTAGGAAAAGGAAAATCATTTGACCATTTTGGACTATCTTTGTCACTTAGTAGGTATGCCCCACCCAATGGTGAGCAGAGCGTGGAAGTATTGTATTAAGAGCAAACGTGTTTTGTCCTAAGGAAAACAATCTTACGTTTCAGCTTCTTGTAGCAAAATCTCAGGTATTTATTAACGTTTGTTATATCTTCGTCCATTCTATGCTTTGGCTTCATTTTGGGTGGTTATCAAATTATGCAGTTGAGATTTGATTTCCTCAGAATGTTACCACAATTCAAATTATGGGCTACTTTGTATTTGGTCATTTAGGGCATGTAACTTCCAGCTAAAAGTAAAGGAAATGCATGTCTAAAATAGTAATAAATACATGGAAGAAAACGTATAGAAACTATGTCCTCAGTTTTGCTTCTACCAAAACATCCCGTGCGTGTGAGTGATGTGGTTATTTGTCTGTCTTCTCCCTCTCTGTTCTCTTCCTGCTCCCCTCTAGCATTATGTTAGTCAACTGTACATCCTGATGAATTTTAAAATGAAAACATATTAAAAAGATAATTACAGTATATGGATTCAATCTCACAGGTTACTGAAGCTCATTATTTTTGCTGAGATCTATTGTACATTTGCGATTTTCTGTGTGTATTAGTGTACTTTGCCGAATCTGGTTATTTATTTTCATAGAGACTTAATAGTTCACTGAAAGATGCATTAAGCTGATTACTGTTTGTCAAAATTAAGGTGCTGCCACTGCAGAGCTTTAAGGCATGGTCCTGATAAACTGTATTACAAAGCCTATGACTGAGAAAGATGTTTACATATGTTGTTTATTTTTTTAATAAACTTTTTATAGCCAGTCTATTTGCTCAGTGCTTTGATCTCCTGCTAATTGTGACTAGAGTTTGTAATACTTTATTTTGTATTTAGTAAGGAAAAATATGTTAATAGAGATTATTAATGCTTAATAAGCCAGATATTAGCCTGCTGAATTCCTTAAACTGAAGATCACTACATGAGTCAAGGGATTAATTGCTTTAAAAAGGCATAATGAAATGTATTTACATTTTTTTTTGGTACATATATGCATTGAAAAGTTACATTTCATTATGAGTTTTGCAACTCCTTTTCAGAAGGCACACCTTTTTTTTATTATTGTACTTTAGATGAAGGTTTCTAGAACAAACCAGTTTCTTATTAAACATATTGTTTTATGACATTGGTTAACAACCCCACGTCACCACTCTCCCTTCTTGACCTTGGGATCCCTATTACCAGCTTTCCTGTCCCCTCCCCTGTAGTCCTTTCTGCTGGACTGGTGTGCCCCTTTAGTCTAGTTTGTTTTTTTTTATGGACCTGTCTAATCTTTCACTGAAGGGTGAACCTTGGGAGTGACTTCATTACTGAGCTAAAAGGGTGTCTGGGGGCCATACTCTTGGGGTTTCTCCAGTCTCTGTCAGACCAGTAAGTCTGGTCCTTTTTTGTGAGTTAGAATTTTGTTCTACAATTTTCTCTAGCTCTGTTTGGGAACCTCTATTGGGATCCCTGTCAGCAGTGAGTGGTGGTAGCCAGGCATCATCTAGTTGTACTGGACTCAGTCTGGTGGAGGCTGTGGTAGTTGTGGTCCATTAGTCCTTTGGACTAATCTTTCCCTTTCATCTTTAGTTTTCTTCGTTCTCCCTTGCTTCTGACAGGGTGAGACCAGTGGAGTATCTTCGATGGCCACTCAGAAGCTTTTAAGACCCCAGACGCTACTCACCAAAGTAGAATGTAGAACATTTTTTTTATAAACTATGTTATACCGGTTGAGCTAGATGTTCCCTGAAACCATGGTCCCCAAAGCCCTCAGCCCAGCAGTTTGGTCCCTCAGGGAGTTTGGATGTGTCTGTGGAGCTTCCATGACCTTGCCTTGTACAAGTTGTGCTGACTTCCCCAGTATTGAGAAGGCACACCTTCTCTGAATGGAAGTAGTATATGAACTGAATCTCAGCTGATGCTACAGAAATGTGGTTAATGAGACATTATTAACATTGGGACCTTCCTAGGATACTATATGGCAAACCTCGTGTAATTCTCTTTAATAAAAATGTTAAGTAGTAGTACCCCTATTTCATTAGATACGAAACACATAAGTTCAGTAGTTTTTCCATAGACCTAGCTTGTATCAAGCCACCACCATCTACCTGGTCACACTTACTGTAATCATAAGCCTAGTATAGAAGAAGAAAACAAATCTTACGTGTGAGCTTTGTAAGCAGTCTCTTAAGACCAAGGCAGGTTTTCACTCATCCAAAAATTTGGAAGTTTAGAAATGGATGAGTACATATTTAAAAGTAAAGCATTATGTTAGCTAACAATGGATACTTCCTAAGTACATGTGGGATGAAATGGAAAGTAAAACACACATATCTAGTAGGTTAGCTCAGAAAAATGGAGTATTCTGTTCAATGGATTTATAAATACAGCAAAATTATCATTTAAGAGCTGCAACATAAATGTTAGCTGCCATCAAATTGACCCCCAACTTTGGGAGACCACACGCACAATGGGATTGGACTGTTGGGATCCGTAGGGTTTGTATTAGCTGATTTTTCATTAAAAATTTTTAAATGCGCTTAAGCTATGAATGAATAATTTATAAGGATCAACACAAAGCTGGTTCCCATGAGGCGGAAATTAAAGATGTCCCAAATGTCCAACTTTTCCGTATGGCTGCACCACTCCATCATCTCTAACATCAACTACTCCTCCTCCCCTCAGTACTCTCCCTCTCGTCTTCGGGTTTCATAATTCACTGCAACTTCTCACAGAACTTATGAGCTGTATCAAGGAAGTGGCTCACGACATTGTGGAGGCTGGCAAGTTCCAAATCGGCAGGCCGGATGACGAGGCTGCTGGCTCACAAGGCTGCAGAAGCTGGCAAATCACATCAGACAATATGCTGCTGGCCTACTGGGCTGCAGAAGCTAGGGAATCCCAGAATAGGCAGGTCAGACGGCAGGCTACTGGCTCAGGTCCCAAGAACCGGAGGTCAAACAGTGATGAACTGGATGCAGGATCCAGATGCAGAGAGAGACCCCTGTCAGAGCACCCACGCGTATATATTGGATGCAGGCCCACCCCAGGGAAGGGCGTGACTTGAGTAAGGGTGGACTTGAGTCCACGCCCTCCTACAAGGCTGTGACTCAAAATACACCCCTACACTAATCCTGCCTCATTAACATAATAGACGTTAGGATTTACAACATATAAAATGGGGAATAATTAGAAGAATTACATCGGATCACAAAATGGAGGACAGCCACACAATACTGGGACTCATGGCCTAGCCAAGCCAGCACAGAACACCAACCATCACAGGTTCCATACACCTTATTTGCATAGTCCCACTGAATTATTGTGTGTAGGTTACAAAGACTATGGCTAGAAGGGCCATATTAAGTGATTCATTGCACTGCAAGCTGTCTATACTGTTTCTGAGAAGACCAACACACTAAAACACAGTGATGATGATGAAGCGTTTATGCATGAAACATAGTAATAAGTATCATATATTAAAAAAAAAAAAAAAAAAAACCATTGCCATTGAGTGGATTCTGACTCATAGCGACCCTATAGGTATCATAGAGTAGAGTAAAAATTCAGCTATTATTAGCAAGCAAAACTGGTAGATTGAATTAAGGCCCTCCCATATGCTGACAAACTCACTGGCTACCCTGATAGGCACTGTGAAAGACATGGAGTTAGTAGTGAGCAAGAGAGATGCCACCTGTGTCCCTTACCTACGGAGTTCTTATGGTCTAGAAAAAAAGACAATGAAAGGATCTATAAGCAGGGTGGCTTTGTGGTGGTGCGACTGTGCAGTCCCATGGGACCCCGAGCTCAGAAGTTCCCCCGCACTTGGTTTAACGCTCTGCTATCACCATCTGAAGATTCTTAACAACTTGAACAGAGGCTTTACATTTTCATTTGCACTGGGCCTCTCAGATTATTTAGGCCGTCCTGACAAATGAAATGAGTTACAGAAGGTGAAGTAGATACTGCTTTGGTAGCAGTGGAGGAGCTGATCTAGTCTGGGGAGCCATGGAAAGCCCCTGAGGAAGATGGGGCCTAAACTGGGTGAGGAGTGCACCATGCTTGTGGGAAGTCCTTGAGGGAAGAGAGAGAGAGAGTGGAGAAAGCAAAGGAGGACTTCTCGATTGGAGAGTAGAGAGCAAGGGGGTAATTAGACATAGGTCAGATTGTTTTGGGCCCTGTACTCAGCAGCAAGGCCTTGGATTTTTATCCTTAAGGCATTAGTATGGTTTTAATCAAGGGACAAAGTGATAGGACACTCAAAACAATAAAATTCATTTTCATAGAAACACATTTTTGATATAACTAAATTGAAGCCCATATTTGGCCCAAGGGTTATTTGAACGCCTTGGAAATGAAGATTAGCTTAACTGTTTTATAAAATACCAAAACTTGCTGCTCAGTCCTAGTTTTATATTGACCTGTAAGTTTTGAATTGAACTTTGAGGGCTGAGAGCAAAAATTGTAGTGAATTTAGATATGCAAACTGTCTTAGTTTTCTAGTACTGTTAAGCAGAAATACCATAAGTGGGTGGCTTTAAAGGACAGAAGTTAGTTTTCTCACAGGCCTAGAGACTGAAAGTCCAAATCAGGGTCTCAGCCACGCCAATCCCTTCCTTTTCAGTAGCTCTGAACATTTCCTGGTTCCTTGGCAATCCTCACATGGCATCTGTCTTCCCCCATATGTGCCTCTGTGTCTAATCTGCTCTTTTTATAATTTAGAAGTGGTTAGATTTACAGCCCACCCTACTCGAGTATGATCTAATTAACATGACAAAGAAAACCCTTTTTCAAGACAGTATTACATCCACATGTATAGGGGTCAGGGTTCCAACACATATTTTGTGGAGGGGACACAATTCAATCCATAACACTATCTGAGATCTACGTTTGTAATTTTATTGATGGGACTATCAATTAATACTGGTGCCCACATGTAAATTCACTGCTGTGCTGGAAACTTCCTCTTGTGGAATCTGCAATCCATCAATACCTCTTCACCGTTTCTCACTACTGTTACTGGAAGTAATGCAACCCATGCTAGAATTCTTGAAATTCTGGAAACATTGTGGAAATATAGATATGCACTCCCTAAGATTGTGATTTTTTATTTAAAAAATGGATGTTTTGCAAAAATGAGGAATCTAACCACATAAAGAATTCACTTAAGTTTATTCTAGTAGAGAAGCTATGATAGCTCAAAGGGGAAAGACATAATAATATTAAAAAAGGTTGTTATAAATTATCTTTATCATCATCGTAGTAGAAAACAGCACAAAATATTGTGCTATACAAGAAATGTATCAAATTCCACAAAGAAAACAATAGGAAAGTAACGCACATTTTACAGTGAATTTTGTGAAGTCATATTCTTAAAAGTGTCAGGTTGTCACTTTCACAATGTTAATGTCTGAGTAGTCTAGCCATTATTTTCTTAATTGCTTTAGTTTCTAGTTTGCTAGGTTAGATTGGCCCAAAATGAGTTTACAACCATACGAGTTCTATGTTCTCTAATATGATACGGGAAGATGAGGTTGTAAACTACGTCAACAGGGACTTTTTCATAGTAGTTCTAATATCTCCTACACTCTATTCCTGGTAAAGCAAGGTAAGATAAAATATAATTTAAAATATTCCATTCCCCTCAATTTCTTCTTTTAACAATTTAGCACAATGATTACTGGGCATAATCTGCTTTGTTGTTTTTTTATTGTTAAAATTTTGATGTTCCATTCATAAGAAAATACGTTTCTTTGTAGATGCTTTCTCCGTCACTGGAAGATACTCCTTAATTGTCTCCTCCACAGTGTGTCTCCCCCAACGTACTGTAAACTCCTTGAGCCCAAGAAATATGCCTTCCTCAACTCCTAGTCATGCATTCAAAATCCATGTGCTCAAAATTGCCTGGCAATTTGTCTAACAAGGACAAAAGCAACAACAGCTACTAACGTCTTCGAGACTTACTGAGGGCCAGGTACTGTGCAAAGTATGTAAAGGAGAGGAGCTCATTTAACTCACAACAACCCTCTGAGATAGCCTCATTTTTATGCCTTTATATCTCCCGACTGTAAAAATCTTCCCCGACGTGACTTCCTCTTCTGTAACCCATCACAGTAGTTTCGAAGGAGTGACTTGTAATCATTTCCTCCCCTTACACTGACTCCTGAAACCAATCCAGCTGGGCTCCTTTTTCCATCACTGCCCTGAGATGGACTTGCCAGGGTCACCAGTGACCCCTCTGTGACCAAACTCAGTGGTCATGTGTCTATAGGCATTTCATGTAAATGAAATCACACAATATTTGCCCTTTTGGGTCTGGCTTCTTTCACTTAACATAATATTTTCAAGGTTTATCCATGTTGTAGCATGGGTTAGTACCTCACTTTTTTTTTTTTTTTAAGGAAATTGATTTTTATTTTCCACCAACCTTATATCCATTTTCTGTTTAAGAATCTGTGAAAGATCAGTGTAAGATCACACAGTGATTGGTCCCACCCATTTAGTGGCCCGAGCAGTGAGAGCTGCAGATGAGTTGTTCAGTTGCAGGCTGAGCACTCATCTTCGGCAGGGAACTGCTTAATGGGCATAGAGGGTATCTGCATACCTTCAGACCAGTCTGCGACCTCAAGTTGAGTAGCAGTAAATTCAGGAGCTGGAGCAATCCGTTCATTCTGAAATTCCTCCTTGATTGTAGCCTTTTCAACAATGGCCCCCTCTTCCTTTTCAGTCTCTTCAGGATTGCCAGAGAAGTGGAGATCAGGGATGACCTCACATTCACAGAACTTCCTGGGCCAGTATCCATCACCAGACCCACTAAGCGAGCTCCCTGTTGTCGCGTGGCATATGGCATAGCAATGTATGCATAGCACAGAGGAGAATCTGTGTTACACAGAGCAGTGATAGGCAGGTTCACATAAGATGCCTCTGTGAGAGGCTGATAGTCAGCCCTGGGATCAGTAACCACCAGAAGATAAAGATCCTAGTCGGCTGCCAGGCAAGTGTGGCCAAAAAGGCAGGACACCCTCTCCCCTTAGCTCCTTGTCAAGGAATACTGTATCTCACTGGGTGTGATATTTTGAAAGTGAGGTTTGAAGTTTCTGATTATTTTTGCTGGATCGTCTGTTTCACTCTTCATTTCTATTGTTTTCACTTCATGTATTTTGGGGCTCTGTTGTTAGATGCATATATGTTTATAATTGTTATACCTTCCTGAATAAAAAATATCCCTCTTTATCTCTAGTAACAATTCCTTGTCTTCAAATATATTTTGTCTAATATCAATATAGCCACTCCAGCTTTCTTATGGTTACTGTTTGTATGATATCTTTTCCATCCTACTTTCAACCTATTTGTATCTTTGAGTTGTATCTTATTTTTTGTCCTGTTTGACAATTTCAGTCTTTTGATCATATTGTTTAATCCATTCACATTTAATGTTGTAATTGATATTGTTAGATTTACATCTGTCATTTTACTTTTTGTTTTCTGTGTATCTTGTTTCTTTTTTGTTCCTCTATTCTTCCTTTACTGCTTTCTTTTGCATTAATTGAATATTTTCTAGTGTAACATTTTAATTTCTTAATTATTTTTTTCACTATATATATATATTTTATTTAGTTTCTTAGTGGTTGCTCTCAGTTTTATCATATGCATATTAACTTATTAGAACTGGCTTCAGATTTATACTTACTTAATTTCAAGAGGCATAGAGATGTTACTCCTATATAGCTCTATTCCCTTTTCCACTTTTTGTGCTATTATTATTGTTATACACATAACATCTATATATTGCAAACTCAATAATCATCATTACTTTGTATAATTTTATATCTATTAAAGAAGTTGAGACAAAAGGAGAGAAAGTAGGTACTTTTAGAGTGCATTATATTAATCTTATTTACTATTTCATTTTATTTATTTCATCCTATGGATTTGAGTTACCATCTGAATTGCTTACTAACTACCGTACAACTTTGCTGTCATCTACCTGTGCTGTTACTGACAAATACATTATATTTCTATATGTTACAGGGGCAACAATACAATAATATTTTGTGTTGTTAGTTACCATCAAGTCAGCTCCAACTCAAGGCAACACTATGTAAAACAGAATGAAGTATTGCCTGGTCCTGCACCATCTTCATGATTTTTGGTATGTTTGAATCCCTGTTGCAGCTATTGTGTCATTCCATCTCATTGAGTCTTCCCTTGTTTCTGCTGCCCTCTACCAAATATGATGTCCTTTTCTAGTGATCCATCTTTCATGATGAGGTGTACAAGGTAATCCAGTATCTCATCATCCTTGCTTCTAAGGAGCATTCTTGTTGTATTTCTTTTAAAACTGATTTGCTCGTTCTTCTGTCAGTCTGTGATATATTCAATATTCTTTCCCAACACCACAATTTGAATGTGTCAGTTCTTCTGTTTTCTTTTTTAATTTCCAGTTTTTGCATGCATCTGAGGCAACCAAAAACACCATGGCTTGGATCAGGTGCACCTTAGTCATCAAAGTCCCATCTTTTTAAAACTTTAAGGAGGAATGTTGTTTCATTACCAGTACCAGTTACCTTCTATTTGATTCCAACTCATGATGGCTCCATGCATGTCAAAGTAGTACTGTGATTCATAAGGTTTTCAATGGCTGATTTTTCAGATGTAGATTGCCAGGCCTTTCTTCTTAGGCATCTCTGGGTGGACCGTAACCTTCAACCTTTCAGTTAGCAGCGAGTAAATTAACCATTTGCACCACCCAAGGACTTCTATTGTTTTATACAACTCTTATTGTTTTAATTCAGTTAAGAAACATGCACTTATACTGTCTTTTATAAGTATATGATTAAATTTGCCAGTGCTTTGTGTGTGTGTGCGTGTGTGTGTGTGTGTGCGCACACATGTGTGTGTATTTGAAGTACTATCTTTAGTCACTGCTCTCTGCCTGAAGAACTTTCTTTAGTATCTATTGTAAGGTGTGTCTGCAAGCAGTAAATTCTCTATTTTTTTTTTTTTTTACTCTTCAAATGTCTTTATTTAGCCTTTATTTTTCAAAGATAGTTTTACTGAATATAACATTCTTTGTTGTCAGTTTTTTTTCTTTTAGCACTGAATATGTCATCCCACTTCTTCTAGTCATTGTTTCTGACGAGAAGTCAGCTGTTAATCTTAGTAGGGCGTTTCCTTATATAAACTGTTTTATTCTTGCTGCCTTCAAGAGTTTCTCTTTGTTTTGTTTTTTATCATTGGAATCTAGCGTTATGAACTGCTTAAATTCATGAGGGATAAGAATCAGGATCAGCACAAAGCTGGTTCCTACAAGATAGAGGCAGACATACTTCCACTCTCTAATTTCTTCACCATTTCTGACACCAGCCTCACAGAATTCTCTACTTCTCTGCTGAGATCTATATAATTCATTTCAGTGGCCACACAGAACTCAAAGACTATAATCATAGTTAATGTGGTCTATTAGGGAAGTAACAGGAACAACTTAGATCAGGATCAGAAGCACATAGGTGAGGTTTGGAAGTCTCCCCCAAAGTGGAGAGTACATCCCTCCCTTCTTCAGTGCAGGACAGTTTCCAACCAGGACAACTCTCTCAGCTTCTCTTGACCACGCTAGCAGGCCTTCTCAGCTGTGCAAGCAGGCCCTTCTTAGCCATGTAAGTAGACCCCCTCTCAGCCATGCATGACTCCTCTCAGCCATGTACACACCCTCTTGGTCGTGCATGCCCCCTCTCAGCTGTGCAGGCCTCTCTGCCTTTGGTGTCCCCACTGTCAGCCTCTCTGCTGCTAATTGGCCCTGCTCACTGCTGGTGTAGCAGCCCACTCAGTTCTCTTAGCTGTTTTCTGAGCAGCAGCTTTCTGCCATCAGCACTGGCTCTGCTTCGAGGCCCCTTTCCAGGCCTCTCGCCCTTGCTCTCTGCTGCTGGGCCACCTTCTGGGCCTCTTGCCACTGGGTCTCTGCTACCAGGCCCCTTCCAGGCTCCTTACTGTCTTCAGTGTTACAGCGCTTGACCTTTATAACAGCTCTTTTTAGGAGGTTCCCTCACAGAAACCCCAGTCCCAGAACACTCTGCTCCAGGCTCTTCTTGGTCTGGAGGTTCCCTTCTTGCCTCTAAAAGCTTCTGTGGGGTTGCCTGCTTATACAAGCAAACTCCTTGTCAATTTCAAGGTATGGCCCTCCCAGCAGGACCACGAACCCACCAATCCCCTCGGTAGACCATAAGTCACTCGATTCTATTGGTAGATTTTCAAGCCACTGTTTGAATAGTAAATTCACCAATCTCCTGCAAGATGGTGGCCCAGTCAATCATTTGGGGAGAGTCACAAGTCCATGAGATGTCAATCAACTCAGGTCTTGTATAAGAGTAACATTTTCTGCCAGGAGAGACTGATTTTTTCTCTGGGCAAAAGTAACAACCCTCTAGGGTAGAAAGGAACCAGAGAAGTCCCCCAGTTTGTTTCTCCAAAGAGCTAGGACAAAGATAACAACTCCTCAGGGCTTAGGGGGAAACAGCTCCCAGACTGTTTTTCCAAACAACCCGCCAAAAAGCCACATAAAGGAACTCGTTTCACCACAATGATTTTTACCATTTTAACGCAGTGTATCTGTGTGTGTATCTCTTTTTATATACCCTACCTGGAGTTCACTGAGTTTCTTAGATGTGCCGATTAATGTCTTCCAGCAAATTTGGGGAGCTTTCAGCTATTATTTTTTCTATTTGTTTGTTTTGCTCCTTTTTCCTTATGATATTCCCATTACAAATCTATCGGCATGCTTAAAGTTGTCCCACATTTCTCTGAGGCACTGTTCATTTTTATCCAGTTTTTGTCCCTCTGTTCTTGAGATTACACAATCTCTATTGATCTCTCCTCAATTTTATTAATTCTTTTTTAGTTCAAATCTCCTGCTAAAACCTTCTAATGATTTTTTTATTTTTGTTATTATACTTTTCAACTTCAGAATTTCCATTTGATTCTTTTTTTGTAAGCATTACCTATTGTTATTCTCTACTTAATAAGACACTGTCATCATACCTTTTACTTTTTGAAGCATGTTTCCCTTTAGCTTATTGAACATATTTAGGATGGTTGCTTTAAAATCTTTGTCTGTTACATCTACAATCTGGAACTCTCACAGGCTGTTTCTGTTGCCTGCCTTTTTTCCTGTATATGAATCACACTTGCCTGTTACTTTGGATGTCTCTCTCTCTCTTTTTTTTAATTGGGCATTATACAGTATTGGGCATTATATTATACAGTAATATACTGTAGAAACTGTAGATACTAATTACCCTCCTCCCTCTATGGGACTTATTTTAGTTGTCGTTTGCATATTTATTTGTTTAGTGATTTTGCTAGACTATTTTAAAAAACCAAACCAAAACCTGTAGCCGTCGAGTCAATTCCGACTCATAGCAACCCGATAGAACAGAGTAGAACTGCCCCATAGGGTTTCCAAGCAGCAGACCTTTTGGTTAGCAGCCAAGCTCTTAACTACTGAGCCACCAGAGCTCCAAGACTGTTTTAATGAAGTTAATTTCCCCCATGGAATCCCTGGGTGGTGCAAATAGTTAATGTACTCCACTACTAATGTAATGATAGGCTGTTTGAGTCAACCCAGAGGTGCCTCAGAAGAAAAGCCTGGTAATCTACTTCTGAAAAATCAGTCATTGTAAACCTATGGAGCACAGTTCTACTCTCACACACACACAGGTCACCATGAGTCGGAATCGACTCGATGGCAAGTGGTTATTTCCCCCACACTGTGAAGCCTTTGGTGTCACTCCTTCAAAGGCACAGCCTTGGGTGTGCACAGCCACCTGGGATGGCATGTTTTAGCAGGGTTCTCTTTAACTGTGTGTTTCTCTGATCTCTCTGTTAAACTTTCTTCCTAATTTGGTATCACACCCAGATATTAGACTCCACTAATTGCTGGCTGACTTCTCTATTGTTTTTTATTATGTCCAGGGGCATAAATTGCTTCACAGTCTATTCCAACTAATTTCAGGCAGGGGTAGTTTTTGGGCCAGTCTTTGAGGTTTGTTCTAATCCAAGGAGTGCTGTCTCTTTTAGCCATCTCTTTCCCTGGTTCTCTCTGGTAAACCAGCTGGCCTACGGCTTAACTTGTTGCTCTTCATTAAGAGGAGCCATGGTTTTCAAGGGTGATCTTAGGTTTTAACGCCCCACATTCTGTTTCAAATAAAATCAGTTACTTTGTGGAGAGTTTTGGAGCCCTCTCATCTTACGGAACACCTCTGCCCCTCAGCAAAACGTCTGAGCCACTATTCCAGGCACTGGGTGGGGTGGCAACCTCTGTTCTTGACTTGCCTCTCCCAGGGTGGAACCTCTATCCTATGAATGACAGGGTGAGGGCAATCAGGCACCTGGTATTCTCACTGGGGTAGAGCCTCCACCTTATGAGTGGGGACTGAGTGGAAGAAAGGAGACCCCTGACCTCTCAAGCACACTCACCAGGAATTTAGCCTCTTAAACCTGGAGTTGAAGGGCATGAGAAACGCTGGTGGCCTGCCCCACCTGGTGAGATATCATATCTGAATGGGAGCTGGGATGAGAGGGAGTCCTGTTTCTTTGGTCACACTTGCCAGAAGTATATCTTTCATTAAGCTAAGCTAGAGGTGGAGTGAGGGTCATGGCTCAAATGCCACAGACTATTACTGTTCTTGCCAAGATTTGGTAGATTTTTTCTGAAAAAGCATTTCCTCATTTGTTCTATGCTTTTAGAACAATTTTCAGAGACTTCAAAAATTTAAACATAGTTTTCACCAGTTATGCTTGTTTTTCTGGCAAATAGGTCCATGGAGCCACCTCACACTAACATCCTGTAAGTGGAACCTCTTGGTAGTATTTGAAAAAGATGCTCACTGACTCCTCTTGGAAATTTTGAAATTTATTCTCCTCTTGACTCATGTAATACCACGCATTTAAATTTGTGGTTTTTATCCGATAGCTTCAAATACATTTCAAGGCATTTCAGTTTTCTGTCTCCAGGCTTCCTTGTGTGTATATCCTACTACTTACTTGTTACCTCCTCTTGGGTGTCTAACAGGAATCTTTACCTGCACACAGTCCAGATGAAACTCTTGACTCACCCACTAAGTTTGCTCTTTCCTCAGTCTTCTTCTCAGTAAATAGCACCCAGCCTGTAGAAGTTAGAGCCTCCTAAGAAAAATTATGAATTTATTTGCATAACGTATAGTTGTTGAATACCTATTTGTAGATTGAATGACTTATTCCCTTTTTACAGAAGAGGGAACTAAAGCTTGGGGAAGTCCAGTAAATTACTGGATTTGAATCCAGTCTGACTCCAGTCTATGGTCTTAAACCACCAAAAAGAAAATTTGTTAAATGTTGAATAGTAGTTTTCAATAAGTAGTTGTCATTGAAATGTTTATTCAAGAGTGGCTGAAAGAAAGTTGTATAAACTCTTGTTGAAATGAGAGTTTGGAGCATTATTGTGGAAAACTTTTGATGCTAGTGTAAGGAGTTTGCACTGTATTTTCCATTAAAAGGAGCAATTATAGTTTTTAATTTCAAGGGGAACATGCTTCCAAATATTTAATACGGCAGAGGTGTGTAAAGTGGATCAGAGAGGAGAGAACTAGAGATTTTATCAGATTTTATAGGAAGAATCAAGAGGAAGGCTAGCGTATGAGAGGAAGTTTACAATTTCTGGATCAAGGACAACTGGCTGTGCATGACAAAGCAGAGCAAGAGATTGTTTAGGGCAGAACAGGGAGCCAACTGGGAGACTGTGGGCAATTAACATAAGTGAAAAAATAGAAGCATAATCAAGTTGTAGGTAAAATGAGGACCTGGCCTCGGACAGGCAAAGTTTGCAGTACTGATGGTGGAAAGCTATGAAGGCATCCAACTGGCAGGTGGGACTGGAGTCTGAGATAGAAGTCAGAGATTCTGGAATTAGCTAAATTTTGGTGATAGATGAAGATACTGAATGACTCAGGGAAGGAATGTAAAGAGAAACAAGCTGAAGAAAGCTCCCTGGGGAAGAGGAGAAATAACCAAGGGTGATGCAAAGAGAAACAAAACCCTGAGTGGATAAAAAAGACTCCGGAGAGTATAAAGCAGTAAAAAATCATGTCAAAACTTCTCAAACACTTTTGCTAATCCATAATAAATCTTTTTGGACCTAATATCTGGGAATTACCCCATTCCTGAAGCCATCAGAACTTATATTCTTCCTAAATGTGAGAGAAGTAGATGGTCATTGGTTTTATTAAAAAAAAAAAGAAAAAGTCCTATCAAGTTCTATCTACCCACACAATTCCAAGGGGATGAGGTCAAAGGAATATGATACCCTGATTTAGAACCCACCCATTCATTACCTTTCCTTCTGTCTGTTCTTTTGTAAAGTGTAAAGAGACAATATAACAGCACAAACCGTATTCAAAAGTTCCCCATTCCTAAAGCTATAGGGTCAGGAACCCGTATTATATTTTACCATTATCTGATCTCAGACGTACTGACTAATTTTATAGGCCCCAATGACCATTTTTCTTCTTGCCACTCCCTATAAATGGCTGTTGGTCTCTGTCAGTTATGTTATTTTCCTCCTGGCTTTAGTCTAGCCCAGGACGATTTGTTTATTAGTTGGAGACACCCGTAGAACACATCTGTAGAGCCAGCCAAAAATGAACTACTGACCAGGGCCCATGAGTTACAATTTTATCACTCAGGGTGTCTTCTAATGTAGCCTCTCCAAAATGTTTTAACTTACTTATACATGTGTAAACATGATCTGAATCAATGAATTTGGGAGTAATTTTTCCTCCAGTCTCTTTATTGTTCAAATTCAACATACCTATTTCAAAAATTAAAGAATCCTGTTTACATTTGGCTTAGATTAGAATTTATGCTTTCATCACACTAGATGGCACTATATACATAGTATTTCACAGAAAAGCAGAAATACATCTTATTTGAGGAATTGCATCCAAATTTATATCCTTAGAAGAAAAATGAAAATAATGGATGTGATTTGAGAAAGTATTGGAAAAATGATGATTTTTCAAAGATTATTACACAGGAACACCAAGAAGATCTTTGGAAAGTGATGTCATATACATCTGTTCCAAATATAGAGACAAGCAAGGCGTATTTAGCAAAGTAAGATTCACAATATGCAGCATCCAATAAAAAAAGAAAACAGTAGTTTTCACAGAAACAGGAAGATACAACCCGCCACCAGGAAGAAAAAAAAATCAATAGAAACAGATCCAGAAATTATAGAGATAATGAAATTATCAGATAAGTTGTTAAAAATGTACTATACACATGTTCAATATGGCCAATGATTTAGAGGATGACATGAACATTATGAGAAGAGAAATGGAAAATACTAAAAAAAAAGTATAAAATAAAATATCTAGGGATGGAAAAGACAATATCTAAAATAAAAAATATATTGGATAGGATTAACAGTCAATTAGACACTAGAGAAGAAAATATCCATGAACTTGAAGTTATAGCAATAGCAACTATCAAAGAGAGAAAAATAATGCTATAAATCTAGTCTCAGTAGTCTGTGAGACAATATCAAATAGTCTAACATGTGTAAAAGAAGTTCCAAAAGGAGGCGAGATGGGAAGACAGCAAAAAGCATTTGAGAAAATAATGGCTAACATAGATTTTATCAGACAAACAAAAGCAGAGAGAACTTGTCACCAGCAGACTTGCACTACAAGAAACATTAAAGGAAGCTCTTTAGGCAGAAGGAAGCCAATGGCATTGTGAGTCCTCAGAAAGATATGAAGAGCACCAAAAATGGTAAGCAACCCAAGTATTAAAGAGAAATTTTCTCTTTAAAAAATTTTCTTTAAAAGATAATTTGCTGTTTAAAGTAAAAATAATAACAAAGATTTGTGGGTTTATAGCATATAGAAGTAAAATGTATAGCAGTGATAGCACAAAAGATTACAAGGTGAAACGGAAGTATACAGTTGTGAGGTATTTAGATTGTACATGAAAGGGTATAATATTATTTAATTATAAACTGTGATAAGTTAAAGACGTATATGAGAAACCACACAGTAACTACTAAAAAAGTAAAACAAAGAGGTATAAGTAATAAGACAGAACACTAAAAAATTACTCAATATAAAAGAAGGCAGGAAAAAGGAAAAAAGGTAAAACATTAAAAGTAACAAATGATCAATTTAAGCTAACTATACCAATACTTACAATAATCTATAATAGATTGTCCATCTGTATAAAAATGCAAGCTCTAACCATATTCTGTTTACATAAGCCTACTTTAAATTCTGCCTACTTGAAAGAAGCCCACCTGAAAAAAGATATATCATACAAACATGAGAATGTAAAGTGGCTATATTAGTACAAGACAAAGTGGACTTCAAAACAAGAAATATTACCGAGGATGAAGAGGACATTTCATAACAATAAAGGGAACTGTTAATGAGAACGACATAACAATCCTAAATATGTATGTACTTTATAATAAAGCTTCCAAATGCATGAAGCAAAAACTGATAGAATCGAAAGCGAAATAGACAAATTCACAGCTATAGTTAGAGATTTTAACACCCTCTCTCAATACTTAGTAGAACAAGTAGGCAGAAAATCAATTAAGATATAGAAGGCTTATCGTTAGATTTGACCCAACCATATTTATAGAACACTTCACACAACTCAGAGATTACACAATGTTTATAGCTAGTTGCACATGGAACATTCACTAAGATAGATGATATTTTCTGCCCTATAATGAGTCTTAAAATATTTAAAAGGATTGAAATCATACAAAGGTTGAGTTCTGACCAAAACAGAATTTAAAATGAAATCAACAGCAGAAAGATAACTAGAAAATCCTCAAATATGTGGGCGTTGCATAATACACCTCCAAATAACTCATAAGTAAATAATATTTATTACAATAATCACAAAGGAAAATAAGAAAATAGTTTGAACTGAATTAAAATGGAAAAAAGCATATAAAAATTTAGGAGATGCAACTATAGAGAGAAATTTGTAGCTTTAAATCTGTATATTAGAAAAGGAGAAAGATCTGAAATCAATGAACTTAGCTTCTACCATAAGAAGCCATAAAAAGAAGAGCAATTTGTATCCAAAGAAGAAAGAAAATAGTAAAGGTAAAAATGAAAATCAATGAAATTAGGAAAGGACAGAATAAGGAAAAATCAATGAAACCAAAAGATAGTTCTTTGAAATAGAATTGATAAACTTCTTTTAAAAGGAGATAAGAAAATTACCAATATAATGAATATAGGTCATTATTATAGATCCAACATATATTTAAAAAAAAATACAGAAATAGTGTGGATGACTTTTTACCAATATATTTGGACAGGCTAGTTGAAATGGACAAATTTTTGAAAGTCATGTTACAAAAACTGACTCAAGAAGAAATAGAAAACCTGAATGGGCTTATATCAATTACACAAATTGAATTCATAATTAAACCTTCCCATACATAACCTCCAGACTCAGATAGCTTTACTGGTGAATTTTATCAAACATTTAAGGAGGAAACAACATCAATCCTACACAAATTGTTTCAAAAAACAAAGGAGAAGGAAACACTACCCAACTCATTTTATGAAAATAGCATTCTCTCTTATCAAAACTAGACAAAAACTTCACAAGAAAAGGAAATCACACACCAATATCCCTTACTAACATAAACACAAAAATCCTTAACAAAATATTAGCAGATCAAATCTCAAAAAATATGAGATGGATAATACACCATGATCAAGTGGTAATGTTTGTTTAGCATCCAAAAATCGATGATTGTATTTCAGCATATTAACAGAATAAAAGAGAAAAAACAAACAAACATATGATTACATCAACAGATGCAGAAAAGCATTCGACAAAGTTGATCTCTTGGCAATAATAAAAACTCTAAGCAAATTAGGAAAACAAGAGGACTGCCTCAATCTAATAATGGGCATCTATGCAAAATCTACAGCTAGTATCATAGTCAATGGTGAAAGACTGATGCTTTCTGCCTAAGATCAGTAATAATACAAAGATGTCCACTCTCACCACTTCTATTCCCCACTGTCCAGAAGGTCGTAGCTTGTTGAATACAAACAAAGAAAGGTGATGAAAGATACACATATTGAAAAGGAAGAACTGAAACTTTCTTTATTAGCAATAGCACTATGCTGAGAGAAAAAAGCTAGGCAGAGAAGAGTATATATGGTATGGGGCCATTTATTTTAAACTCTAGAAAAGGTAAGCAGATCATTTGGGCTGCCTGCTGCTGGAGGTTAGTGTAGGGTTTGACTGAGAAGTGGCTGGAAATATCGCATATCTTTATTTTGGTTATGGTTACATGGGTGCATATACTTGCCAAAATTCATTGTACTTTACATTTAAAATGGGTGCTTTTTATTTAAATATAATTTATACCTCTGTGAATGCCCTCCAGCGAAATACCAGGAACATACCCGGAGTTGAACAAGTAGGTTTATTACTCGATGCAGCAAGGGAGACGCACACCATGAGGAACTACAGGGAGTCTCTGCAAGAGGGTGTTAGAAAGGACTTACAGGATATGGGCTTGTGTGAGGTGATTCTGGGGAGGGTTTTGTTGTAGGAGACATCGTTAGTTCAGTGGTAGAATTCTCACCTTCCACGCAAGACACCCAGTATGATTTCTGGCCAATGCACCTCATGCGCAACCACCGCCAAAATATATTTAATTTAGCTCTTCAATCCTTTGAGGGGAAATATTATTTTCTGGTATGGAATTTATGTTCAGTACTTATGTTGAAATTATCTGAATATCCTCATTCCTAGTACATTCACCACTTGGTATACAAATAAAGACATTTCTCTTTTGACTGTAACCAGCTTACTGAATGAGTTGGGTTCAGTAGAGTACAAGTAGAAAGCAGCTGTATTCTTTCTTACAACTTACCTGTTTCCAACCTTCTCTGTCAACCTGTTTTTCCTGCCCTGGAATAAAATTTCATGCCGATCTTAGGCTTTTGCAATTACTTTCAGGTGTTAAAAAGTCCAATCTAGCCCTCAGAAATTTCTCATCCAATTTAACTGCTGCCCCTCCCCCAGGTCAGTACGACCTCAGGCTGGGGAATCTTCAGTGGGGAAGGGAGGCACGGGTGGTGGATTCTTTCCCATCTCCACCTTTGCACATTGCTCCTACCCCTACTCTTGCTGCTGGCCCTGGCTCCCACAGGATTGGGGAGCATGAAGAAAAGGGGGAGGAGTGATTACTTAACCAGTGCATTTATAATTAGGGTTGATTGGTGAAGCAGATGTTTGCAGCTGACCTTCTCATAGTAGGAGGTTTTCGTGACTTCCTCTGAGATCCCCTTCTAGGGACCACTGATGGCAGATCCCTAGCACCAGTGAGGTCTCTTCTGACTGGCTGTCTGCAATCAGCCCCTGCTTCCAGCAATCGGACCCCAGCCTCACCAGCAGTCCACTGGGGCAGAGTACTTTCAAGATGGCCCCTAGAAAGCTCCCTGTGTAGATTTCATATCTGGCCCAGGGAAACATGACTTTTGTCTCTTCCAACTCCAGAGGTGTGTTCTTCCCCAACGTAGCGTGTGTGTTTGCTCGTGGCCAGGTAGGCTGTTCTAGCCAGGCTCTCATTTTTAGACTTCTAGGTGTGAGACAAGTAGTAGTTCCCCCAACTCCCAAGTTCTAAAAGACGTGACAAACTCTCTGAGTGATTTGAAGTCCTCCTCATTTAAAGT
Organism: Trichechus manatus latirostris; assembly: GCF_000243295.1. NCBI lineage: Eukaryota > Metazoa > Chordata > Mammalia > Sirenia > Trichechidae > Trichechus > Trichechus manatus. The sequence continues at coordinate 5,305,668 of NW_004443957.1, read as the reverse complement.
CTGGAAGCACCTTCATCCCCGCCATCAACAGGAGAGAGGTAACAAAGATGAACAGAACACTAACAACTCTTCAAGAAATTCTTATTCTCTAAACTCGCCACCTCAACCATCTTCAGGCCACCCCTTATGTACCCTTAAAGTATGTAATGGGGTCACCACATTTAGGATCTTTTGTTGGGTCATTTCTTAGCAATTTCTGGACAGATAATCTGGTACTTAAAACCTTTAGTTCTCAGCCTCCAGGTCCCAGCCAAACCTGAGACAATGGGAAAAGTCTCATTTAATAATCACTAATGTTATCTTCCCACCACTGGTCTGTCACTTTGTCATACTTTTATGGCTTTTTTTTTTTTTATCCAATCTGCCGCTCTCCGTCTCTTTATTGGTGCATTAAGTCCATTTATATTCAGCGTAATTATTGATAGGTATGAGTTTAGTGCTGTCATCCTGCTGTTGTTGTTCACAGTTTCTTCGTTCTCCTCAATTTTCTGTGCTGAGTCATTTTTCTTTATGTATTTTTTTCTATCTTTTTCTTTGTTGTAGATTTTGTGTTTGCTGGGTCTTTATGTTTTTCTACCATTTTATTTTGATTTGTATGATTGTTAGATTCCTTTGTGGTTACCTTAATATTTACCCCTAATTTTCTAAGTTTATACCAGTCTTTTAGAGCCTTCAATTAGAAATAATGAAATACATGTGATTTAATCCTATTATTTCAGTACTTAATTGCATTTGTCACATCAAAACACTTGAAATGTTTTCTTTTGTTATTTGGGGAAATCAAGATACTGAGACTTCTATGATTTACTGAAATGCTCCAAACCTTTGGCTTTCCAAAAACTAATTAGGACATTTTCCCCATTAATTGTTTAGGTCTAAAGCTGCAAGCACTTGGAAAATTTCCAGGCATATCAACCGTCTACTGTGTACAATTCCAGAATCTTGTAAGAATTGAAGAGAATGTAAAATTGGGACACTTTCCAACAGTTTCAACTTGGGCTGAATCAAGAAAGATGATGCTGTCTTTTTTACCTTGCTGCCTGTGGGTGATTCATAATATACTGTGCTAGTGATGACCCATGGCTATTTGGGATCCAATATCTAAAAAAATGGAGCTAGAATAGTGAATATATCAGTGCTTTCTTACAAAAGTAGATGGATAGTATTGATAACAGAAATGTATTTGTGACAGAGGAAGAGAGAGAAAATGAAGATATACAGGTGGAGATGCTGTAAATATTATTACTTAACTAACTTATATTCTCAATGTAGCCAGGTCAATGGCAGGGGTCCCGTACTTTAGTCAATAAGCAAAGGGATTACTTCAGATTTACAGCCTTTAAAAGTGTGTTGATTAACTCATGTTTTGACCAGGTAGAAGTAGTTTACTTTCTATTTTATATCTCTTTGACTTGTTGTCCACTCATGTGTGAGTCTGCTCAGTTGTAAATTTGATGCAGTCAGAGAATTATTCACTCTGGTATCTCTACCAAGTAGCACCAAGTGTTAGGAATATGGTAGGTATCCGATAAGTATTTGTTGAACAAACTGGTGTTTACATAATATCATATCTTTGTCATATCATTTACTAGTATTGTATCATTTACTATTGTATCTCTAATACCCCAAATAGCATCAGTATGTTGAAAGTTCTCAGGAAATATTTGTTAAATGAATGAATAAATGGATTAGAGATTTTCCTCTCCACCCTCCATCTTTGGAACGAGGACAGAATACAGGCTATATGCTAACACAGTGCCTGGCACATATTAAGTGCTCACTGTGTGTGCTTTTCCTTCTTGTCAGCTTTGAAAAGCAAAATGAGGTGTGCAGGTAGGAAAAAAACCTCAAATCCATCATTAGCATATGACAGACTCTCAGATGGAATATGGTGACCATCAAAGAAATAGAACATTTATCACCTAATACAAAGACATGTGCTTATCAGACCCTTAAGAATGTATATTGATATTTGATGTTTATGGTGATAGAAGAATAGAGCTGAAAAGACCAGAGAGATTACCAATTTAACCCTAAACTTCCACAGACAAGATAATGGAGGCTCGTGGGGATTAAGTAACTGGTTGATGAGCAGGGGACAAAATTCTGGTCTCTTGTCTCTTAGTCTGGGGCCCTTCCCATTATACTAGGTTGCTTGAATAAACGTTTGCATCAATTAGAAGGAAAATATTAGGACTTTCATTTATCACCTATACAGGTGATTCTTACTTAGAGCTTTTTTTTCCCTAAAACCCCAGAGAAAATAGCATTACTACTAAATTTTAGGAAAAATAGTCTTTATTTTTAGGGGCTAGGAGGAAAAGATATCTGTACGAGAAGCATACATTGAATTGTATTGTTGCTCATGCGTTTACAGATTTTATGAAAGACACAAAGGTAGAACTTTCAACAACTAGGGCTGCTGAAGCCCCACCTCAAAGAAACTCTAACGTGTGGGTCTGATGGGATCCTAGCACCTGCACTTTTGAAAAAATCCACAAGAGAGTCTGAGGTGTGATTAGATTCGACAATTGTTTTAGAGCAGAGGGCATCTTTTACGGTAGATAGGGAAACTGATCCTTAAAAGATTAGGAGCCATTGCCAGTGGAAGTTTAACCCCAAAAGCAGACAATGGATTTCTGGAATTATAATGCCTATTGAAGGCAGAGCAGGGTGAGTTCACAGTGTGGTTTCTAGAGTCAGAAAGCCTGGGGTTTGAATTTCTGTTCTACTTCTTACTGGTTTATCTTGGCATTTAAAATATTCAAAGCTTCTATTTTCCAATTTGTAAAATGAGTATGATAACAATACTAATGTATATGAAGTATTTATCACAATGCCTGACATAAAGCAAGTTCTTAATAAGGATGTTGTTGTTAGGTGCTGTCGAGTCAATTCCCACTCATAGCAACCCTACGAAACACTACCCGGTCCTGTACCATCCTCACAGCCATTGTTATGCTTAAGCCTATTGTTGCAGCCACAGTGTCAATCCTCGTTGAGAATCTTCCTCTTTTTCACTGACCCTGTACCTTATCAAGCATTGATGTCCTTCCCCAGGGACTGATCCCTCCTGATAACAAGTCCAAAGTATGCGAGACGATGTCTTGCCATCCTTGCTTCTAAGGAGCATTCTGGTTGTACTTCTTTCTAGACAGATTTATTCTTTCTTTTGGCAGTCCATGGTATATGCAATATTCTTCTCCAACATCACAATTCAAAGGTGTCAGTTCTTCTTTGGTCTTCCTTATTCATTGTCCAGGTTTCACATGCATATGAGGCGATTAAAAACACCATGGCTTGGGTCAGGGGCACCTTAGTCTTCAAGATGACGTCTTTGCTTTTTAACATTTTAGAGAGGTCTTTTTCAGCAGATTTGCCCAATGCCATGTGTCTTTTGATTTCTTTCTTTCTTTCTTTCTTTTTTTTCTTTTTTTGGACTTTTTTTTTTTTCTATTTGTTATTTTTTCCCATACAAAAATTTATACATACATTGTTATGTGACTCTAATTGCTCTTTCCTCCTTTCCACCCCTGATTCCCCATGTCCATTTAACAAGCTCCTAACCCTCTCTGCCTTCCCATCTCACCTCTGGACAGAAGCTGCCTGTTTAGTTTCTTGTATCTACTTGAGCTAAGAGGCACACTCCTCATGAGTATCACTTTATGTCCTGCAGTTCAGTCCAATCCCTGTCTGAAGAGTTGGCCTCAGAAATTGTTTTAGTTCTGGGCTGATAGAGAATCCGGGGGCCATGCTTTCTGGGGTATCTCCAGTCTCAGTCAGACCATTAAGTCTGGTCTTCTTACTAGAATTTGAGTTCTGCACCCCGCCTTTCTCCTCCTCCATCCAGGACTCTCTGTTGTGTTCACTGTCAGGGCAGTCATTGGTGTTAGCCGGGCACCATCTAATTCTTCTGGTCTCAGGCTGATGAAATCTCTGGTTTATGTGGCCCTTTCTGTATCTTGGGTTACTACTCTTCTTATGTCTTTGGTGTTCTTCATTCTCCTTTACTCCAGGTGGTTGGGACCAGTTGACACATCTTAGATAGATGCTTGCAAGCTTTTAAGACCCCAGACACCACTCACCAAAGGAGGATGCCGAACTCTTTTGATTTCTTAACTTCTGCTTCCATGAGTGTTGATTGTGGATCTAAGTAAAATGAAATCCTTGACTACTTCAAACTTTTCTCCATTTATCATGATGTTGCTTATTGGTCTAGTTGTGAGGATTTTTGTTTTCTTTATGTTAAGGTGTAATCCATACTGAAGACTGTGGTCTTTGATCTTCATCTATAAGTGCTTCAAGCCCTCTTCACTTTCAGCAAGCAAGGTTGTGTCATTTGCATAAGGTAGGTTGATAATGAGTCTTCCTCCAACCCTGATGCCCTGTTTTTTTTTCAGATAGTCTAGCTTCTTGGATTATTTGCTCAGCACACAGATTGAATAGGTATGGTGAAAGGATACAACCTTGACACACACATTTTTTGACTTTAAACCACACAGTATCCCCTTGTTCTGTTTGATCTATGTACAGGTTCCTCATGAGCACAATTAAGCGTTCTGGAATTCCCATTCTTTGTAATATTATTCATAATTTGTTATGATCCACACAGTCAAATGCTTTTGTGTAACCAATGAAACACAGGTAAACATCTGTTATTCTCTCCTTCAGCCAGGATCTATCTGACATCAGCAATGATGTCCCTCATTCCACGTCCTCTTCTGAATCTGGCTTGAATTTCTGGCAGTTCCCTGTCGATGTACTGCTGCAGCTGCTTTTGAATGATTTTCAGCAAAATTTTACTTGCATGTGATATTAATGATATTGTTCAATAATTTCCACATTCAGTTGGATCACCTTTCCTGGGAATAGGCATAAATATGGATCTCTTCCAGTCAGTTGGCCAGGTAGCTGTCTTCCAAATTTCTTGGCATAGACAAGAGAGCACTTCCAGTGCTGTATTCATTTGTTGAAACATCTCAATTGGTATTCCATCAATTCCTGGAGCCTTGTTTTCGCCAGTGCCTTCAGTGCAGCTTGGACTTCTTCCTTCAGTACCATCGGTTCCTGATCATATGCGACCTCCTGAAATGGTTGAACAACGAACAATTTTTTTGATTTAGTGAGTCTGTGTATTCCTTCCATCTTCTTTCAATCCTTCTTGTGTCATTTAATATTTTCCCCCATAGAATTCTTCACTATTGCAACTCAAAGCTTGAATTTTTTCTTCAGTTCTTTAAGCTTGAGAAACGCCAAGCATGTTCTTCCCTTTTGGTTTTCTATCTCCAACTCTTTGCACAAGTCATTATAATACTTTACTTTTTTTTCTCAAGCCGCCCTTTGAAATCTTCTATTCAGCTCTTTGACGTCATCATTTCTTCCTTTTGCTTTAGCTACTCGATGTTTAAGAGCAAGTTTCAGAGTCTCTTCTGATATTCATTTTGATCTTTTCTTTCTTTCCTGTCTTTCTAATGACATCTTGCTTTCTTTGTGTATGATATCCTTGATGTCATTCCACAACTCGTCTGGTCTTCGGTCATTAGTGTTCAGTTGGTCAAATCTATTCTTGAGATGGTCTCTAAATTCAGGTGGGATAAACTCAAGGTCATACTTTGGCTCTCATGGACTTGTTCTAATTTTCTTCACCTTCAACTTGAACTTTCATATTAGCAATTGATGGTCTGTTCTGCAGTTGGCCCCTGGCCTTGTTCTGAGCGATGATACTGAGGTTTTCCATCATCTCTTTCCATAGATGTAGTCGATTTGATTCCTCTGTATTCCATCTGGCGAGGTCCACGTATATGGTCACCATTTATGTTGTTGAAAAAAGGTATTTGCAATGAAGAAATTGTTGGTTTTGAAAAATTCTATCATGTGATCTCTGGCATCGTTTCCATCACCAGTGCCATATTTTCCAACTACTAATCCTTCTTCTTTGTTTCCAACTTTCAAATTCCAATTACCAGTAATTATCAATGCATCTGGATTGTATGTTGGATCAATTTCAGACTGCAGAAGTTGGTAAAAGTGTTCTGTTTCTTCATCTTTGGCCTTAGTGGTTGGTGCGTAAATTTGAATAATGGTTGTATTAACTGGTCTTCCTTGTAGGCATATGGATATTATCCTATCACTGACAGGTTGTACTGCAAGATAGCTCTTGAAATGTTCTTTTTGATAATGAATACAACGCCATTCCTCTTCAAGTTGTCACTCCCAGCATAGTAGACCATACGATTGACTGATTCAAAGTGGCCAATACCAGTCCATTTCAGCTCACTAATGCCTAGGATACTGAAGTTTATGTGTTCCATTTCATTTTTAAGAATTTCCAATTTTCCTAGATTTATACTTCGTACATGCCACATTCCAATTATTAATGGATGTTTGCAGATGTTTCTTTTCATTTTGAGTTGTGTCACATCAGCAAATGAAGGTCTGGAAAGCTTGACTCCATCCACATCATTAAGGTCGACTCTACTTTGAGGAAGCAGCTCTTCCCCAGTCAAATTTTGAGTGCCTTCCAACCTGAGGGGTCCATCTTCTGGCACTATATCAGACAATGTTTCACTGCTATTTATAAGGTTTTCGCTGGCTAATTCTTTTCAGAAGTAGGTTGCCAGGTCCGTCTTCCTAGTCTGTCTTAGACTGGAAGTTCAGCTGAAACCTGTCTACCATGGGTGACCCTGCTGGTATTTGAATACCGGTGGCATAGCTTCCAGCATCACAGCAACACACAAGCCCCCACAGTACGACAAACTGACAGACATGTGGGGGTTCATAAGGATAAAGTATTGGAAACATGGAATTTTAGTTGCAAAACATTTCATTTGCAAAGGAATTTCTAGGGGAAGATCTACTCAGAAATCTAAGTTCCATTTAGCAGGAACTAATTTGTCAGGGTTGTTCCTGATATAGTGGAATATAACCAAAAAAACCAAAGCCGTTGCTGTTGGGTCAATTCCAACTCATAACAACCCTATAGGACAGAGTAGAACTGCCCCATAGAGTTTCCAGGGAGCACCTGGTAGATTCGAACTACCAACCTTTTGTCTAGCAGCCATAGCTCTTAACCACTATGCCACCAGGGTTTCTGTTTGTTAAAAGAAGACCATTTTACTATAGCTAACATTTCTTTTTAAAAATGACTGTATCCTGTCTATTCCACTAGCTGTCTGTCATTTTATTGTACTGTGGTGGCTTGCATTTTGCTATGGTGCTGGCAGCTATGCTGCCAGTATTTCAAATACCAGCAGAGTCACTTATGGTGGACAGATTTCAGCACAGCTTCCAGACTAAGACAGACTGGGAAGAAAGGCCTGGTGATCTACTTCTGAAAATTAACCAGTGAAAACCTATGCATCACCACAGAATATTGTTTGACATAGTGCTGAAAGATCAGTTTCCTAGGCTGGCACAGTGGTTGCAACAATAGATTTGAGCATACCATCAATTGTGAAGATGGTGCAGGATTGAGCAATGTTTTGTTGTTCTGTTGTACATGGGGTTGCCATGAGTTGGCACCATGAACAAAAACTGGACAGCAACCAACAACAACAACAACATTCTATCTATTACATGCCAAGCATAATGAGCAGGAACCACATGAAGGAGACAGACACTCATTCACCAGCTCATGTACCCTGAAAACATTACAGAACATCACCTTTGCCTCCTAAGCACAGGAAGCTACACAGCTTCCAGAGGGAGAAGTGTGAAGGGAAGTAACTCTCTGTCCTATTTCTTAGAGCTCTGAACAATGGAAAGGTTTCCTGGGAAACCAACTTAAAGCTGAATATTCTTGAAAAACACAGAAATGAGTCATATTTACAACATCTGGAGAAGAACTGTTCAGCCAATGCCAAGAATGTGCAGGTTCCTCAGACAGCAAAAGGAACCATGTAGCTAAGTCTCAAGGGAGTGTGGGGTTGGCTCTGGGCACAAAAGGTAGACCACGTGAAGTTTGTTTTATGGCTAAGTTCCTATTCACTGACTTTTCATTTTGTCTTGGTAAGCCTGTGAACTTACACTGCCCAAATCTCTTCGTTCCTGGAGGAAAGTATCTAATAAATGAGACTAACACAGTTATTTAGTGATTTAAAGTTAAGTCAAGCTTCGCTTTATCCTTTTCCAGGGGCATTTGGATTTTAAAAGGTAATTATTAGAGGGACTAAGCTTAATTCAAAGGAATGGATTCATAAAGGTGGCATTTCAGGCACAGTGAGGAGGTGTGTGAGGGCCAGGAGCCTTTCTGGTGACCCTAATGGGAATTCCTCCCCATCCCTTTCCACACCCAGCCAGGATGGTTTAGTCTTAGGGATAAGGGCTGAGGACAAAGGCAACTTTAACCCTCTAACCCTTCTCCCCTCCCTCTCTTTCTTTGTTAAGTAGTTAAACCATTTTTGTCACTAATCACTCAACAGAAGTGACAAACAGGAACCCAGTTTTTCAAAGCGCAAAACCTTGAGTGGCCTATAGATGTCGCTGTTGGTCCCATTTTAGCTTTTTCCAGTTCTTAAATGTAAGGTTTCCTGTGGTTCTTTGAAACAGATGTCTGGAAAGAAGGGGGCCTTTTGATGTCAGAGGAAGACACCTTCTTTCTTCTCAGAGTTCTGCGGAATGTTTGCTTCTGGAAGACTTTTCACAGGAGGCAGGCGTGAGCCAGAGATGGAGGCAGGAATTAGATTTTTCTCTGTTCATGCGTCTTTAATTCAAAATAAGCTTGGAGCCCTGGAAGCGTTTCAACCCCTTCACCTGTATGCCCCCGCCACACTACTGTAGTGCAGTTCCTCCAATGTAGAAGATCTTCCATTGATTCTTGACCTTTGCCTGCAGCTTAATTGTCCTTTAGCACTGGGCTTAAAGTATGATCCACAGACCAGCTGCTGGTCTAGGACTTGCTTGTTGTTGATTTGCGACAAGATAAGGAGATTACACCAGAACGTAAATCAACTAAGTCACTAAGCATACTGTTTAGATCAGTTTCTTTCTTCTTTTTCCCTTAGCAAGACTTCCTTGATGAAGAAAGCTGTGTGTTGATTTACATTCTGACATACCTTCTTGTTTGTCACAGACGGACACTTTGAGTAACTGCCTAAATGCAGGGTTGAAATCCTCTTCTGGGACATCTTCCACACTTGCCCCATGCCTGTCTCATATCTCTTCAACCTCCGTTCCCAAACTGTCAATGTTGTGTACCCTTGTCAAAACACCTACTGAACTGTGCTGTGATTGTCTGTCCTTCTCGTATAGCTTATACCAGTGCCAGCACCCATTGCCATCCAGTTTGATTCTAACTCATGAGTACCTCATGTGTGTCAGAGGAGAACTGTGCTCCACAGGGTTTTCAATCACTGACTTTCCAGAAGTAGATTGCCAGGCCTGTCTTCTGAGGTACCTCTGGTGGAACGGAACGTCCAATCCAGAGAGCATGTTAACTGTTCCCACCACCCAGGGACTCCTCATGTAGTTTATAAATAAGCATCCTTAACTCTCCAGGATTTGACATATAATGGGCGCCTAAGAAATAGCTGCTGAGTTGGTAAATGAATAATTTTTCAGTATTTTCAATTCTGATAATTCCTTTTGTGCGGTGAACAACTTGAGCAAGAATTTTTAACTAACTTTTTATGCACTTTGGATATTCTATTTTTAATTTCCTATTTTTTAAGTCTTAACTATGTGTTCAGAGATAGACTAAATTTAGCCCTTCAAATAGATCACCCTTCCATGAATATCATAAGAAATTGGAAGTTTAAATCACTTTCCTTGGATATGAGATAGCTATCATCGTAGGTTGTAAATTATTACCATATTTGTAGAAGTGTCCAGGATGTCTAGATCTCACATCCAAGTTCTTGCCTCCCATCTTTCTGCCTTGGATGCCACACCAAAAGGCCCATCTGCACTCTTGAATCTTCCTGGAGTCTGGGTTATAGCTTCTTCCCACTCAGTAATTCCTCACTCAGCACTACGAGAGGAGACAGGGTGAAGTGGAGGTCTTCTCCTCCCCTTAAGGTTTCCAGCACCCTCCTTGTTTCTTACTAAAGCCTGGCTTTCTTTAAACAAGTATCTGGAGTTTGTGGAGCCATGAGATCCAGGGAGGTAGATGTGCAAGCAGCTGCCCTTTAAATAGTGTGTTTGCTTTCCCGCTCATGTTTTGCTTCCTTTCCTTACAATACGCCTTCCTCTGTTAGGCAACAGGTCGCCTAGAACCCCAAGTTTGAGAGTGGTAACATACCCACTACCCACTGAGTCAACACTATGTCTCCCCATCAAAAATAAAATGAAGGACAGGAATACAAAACTCCCCAAAAGAAAAAAAATTGATATGAAAAAGAGCTGGTTAATCAAATCCCTGAGCCTCTAATCAAATCCCTGAGCCTCTGTCTCTCGACACAAATCTATTTGCTCCTTCCTTTCTCCATGCCATGTATATTCATCCCAGCACTTAGGGTGTGCTAATATTTTAAGTAAATATTTCAAGTGAAGTTCTGAAATTTTTTTTTTTTAAGTTAAATCTCCCTATCCCTAACCCTGTCTGACACCTAAACCTTTTAAGGCTAAAATAATCCAATGGGATGGGTGCCCTCTGTGCAATAGGTGCTACTGCAGTGGTATTTCACCCTGTGTTACATGGCTAATTTAATAAACTCAATTTTCTATCCCCTTGTTCCTGGGAGGAAACTAGCTTTCTTTGAGAATCAGCCTTCCAGCCAGCAGGATCTCAGATTAATGACAAAAATATTACTTGGTTGTTGACAGCTTTTGAATTGTTGGCTGAGGAGGTTTTCATTAGCAGGTATTATACAAAGCTGACATTTCTAAAGTGTTTTTAAAATGTATAAATTACTTTCATTCCCATTATCTCCTTTGATCCTTCAAAACAGCACACACTTTAGGTATTTTAAAGATAAAGAATTTGGAGCTCAGAGATTTCAGGCGATTTTTCCCCAAATCACAAAGCAGTAGGTGGCAAACCATGACTCAAAGCCACATATCCTGACCCTGGTTCAAGCGTCTTCCCACCATGCCTTTTGCTTGGTGCCCAGCTGTGAGAGGCAACCTCCAGAAAGCTGAGGTAGAAAAAAATCTGTATATCCATGACAGATAATTACAGCCCCGTTCTCTTTCCCCCAAACAGCCAGGAAGACTGAGAAACCAGCTCCCCGTCTGCAAGGGCAGAGCCTGTTACACTGCCCTCCAGGCCCTGGTGGCCTTCAGAGAGCCCACTTCCTCCCATGTGTGACTGCTATCTGAGTATAGGTCTGAGCATGGGGGCTTTGCCCAGCAGAGTCCATGGCAGCACTGTCTGAAGAGCCTTCCTTTCCCTCCGACATCCAGAAAAATGAAATGTGACAAATGACCTCTTCTAACTGCCATTTGCTTCTAGGGTTTTTGTTGTTGTTAAGGTCCTTAGAATCAGTTCCAACTCATAGTGACCATATGTATAATAGAACAAACCATCGCTCGGTTCTGTGTCATCCTCACAATAGTAGGTATGTTTAAGCCAATTGTTGCAGCCACTGTGTCAATCCGTCTTGTTGAGGGGCTTGCTCTCTTTTGCTGACCCTCTACAAGGTGAGTTTAACTATTTGGGGGTAGGAGTAGAGGCAATAGAGACTTAATCACACTTAAAAAAAAATGTGTACTTTCATTTATAAATTACATCTGTTTTTATAAGTTCCTACAGAGGTCAGTATTCGCAGCTGAAATCTTCTTAGAATTAAATGAACAGTTCCTGAGACAGCCATGAACCTTGTCAGTAGGAGATGGTATTACACTGGCGCTATAATGCAAGCTGGAAAAGATTATACTTTTCAGCACGAATAAAAAATGGGTGGAAAAGTCAACTGAAAAGTTTATCTGCTTTCACAGAACTTGCTTGTGAAGGTTTCAATGAAAAGGCAACATCTGAAAATTGCTTATCACTGCGCATGCCCAAGCTATGCTGATTTGTGTTTGAAAGTCTAAGAGCGGAATATCTAATAATGGGTTTACTGAAAATGGATTAAGATAAGATCATTTCCCTTTGTGTTTAGACTACTCAGACTGTAGGAAGATTCCAAAATTAATTTCAGAGGGAGGCTAGACAAGCCACTCCCATAAAGAGCAATAGCAACAAGAGCAAAGCTCCCCTCCATCAGCCCTTGGGCCTACGTCCCAAGAAGAGGTTCACAGGACCTGCAGGAAGCAAAGGAATAACTAGGCCTGGGGAAATCAAAACCAACCAACCAACCAACCAGAGAAATGGGGGCAGGGGGGAAAGCAGGAGGGTTAGGAGGAATAATAAAGGTAAAAAACCATGACCTCAGTATCCATTGAGGGGCAAGGAGGGAAAGCTCCAGCCTGGAAGAGCCTGCCCCCTGCATGGGAGGCCCCTCAGAATCCACCCTTTTTCATCATTCAGCTATAGAGTTGACAGATGACCATCACCTCCACATAGGCTCCCAAGCAGGCAGGACCCCACTGACCTGGGCCACGTTTGAATCCTTAAGCTCAAGTCAAGCCACGTAGGCCTATCAGCATATGTAGTCTCTGAATATGCCACAATCCGACAGGAGGCAGCGTGTTAAATGATAAAGGAAGGGGACCCAGCAGTCCTGGACGGAAGTTCCACAGTACCTCACAGCCAAGCCTCTCCCTACGGCATGCTCTGCAGCTTTAGTAAGAAATAGGTAGGCGTCTCGGTCCTGACATGGAGGATGCTCATGAGACTGTTGAGCACGTCAACCATGTTTTAAATGTTTCCCATCATTTAATGTGTTCACAATAACTGTGTATTATTCAATTCTTAAAAAAAAAATTCATACATAGGTAGAGTTCCCATACTGAGAGAGAGAAAAAAGAAGAAGCCAGAGGAATCTTTCTCCAAGTATCACACTTGACCCTGAGATTCCTCTGTCTGGACATTACCAAGTTGGGCAGTGGGTATTGCCCTATAGGCTCAACTCCCACAACACAGCCTACAATCAATTTTTCCATCTCACCGTCTCCTTTATTGTCTGCCAGGTAAGGGTGTCTAACTCTGAGCTGTACACACAGGAAATGCCCCATAAATGCTTGTGGAATCAATGGGCTCAAGCTCTTACTTGTTGGTATCTACATTTTGTGGATCATATGAGCATTTTATTTCTTGGGCTGGTACAACCAGAAGGACAAAACCTGGACTCTAGTGAAAAACAACTGATCGTCCATCTGTAAGAATTTAAGCCCATATTTTACCCTCAGCTTTGTGCAAGACTTACAAGATTGGTCAGAGATAATGACTGCCTTTTGGGACTTGTCACCGTTGATGGAAATACAGACGTGTAAATAGGAAGCAAAAGCTTGTAGAAAACGTAAACTGCCCTCGGGCACCTGTTCTTGTTGAGGAGTTGTCACCAGAAGAAACGAAGGTCTGGCAGTTTCCCCAGAGACTCCACATGGTGGCACTCCATGCCTTGGTGACTTTGCTGGCCTGGCCTTCAGCACTGCAGGCTTGAAAATGTAATGTTGCCACTTGCTCCTTAGAGGCAGACTCATCTTAATTGGGCTGAAAAGATGGATACAGACAGCTGCAAGTCAATTTATTAATTCATTTGAGAAATTAAGGAACCAGAACACTCACATTTTGTGTGATTGGTCTATTTCTGACTATAGAAGGAAGTAAGCTGTAATCTATTCAGGGTGAGAAGGCTAATGAGGACGGTGAAACAGAACAGTGGGGGGTCGATAAAGAAGACTCGATGGCATTGGCTGCACTGGCCCGAGCAATCCATTATCTCCTGTTGGGTATGGCCAAGGCCTCGTCAATGTCACCAACGTGCTTTTCAGCAGTACTTCATGAGGGGGTGGGATTTGTACTGCGCTAAATTAGTTAAAATCCGATTCGTATGAGTGCTCCTGCACATTAGGGGTGCAAAAGGAATATGAACCAGGTTACTGAACTCAACAGGAAGGCTGCTGGTGGAAAAAGAGAAATTGATTTTATAACTTTCTTTCACCAATGTTCTTTCAAATAGACTGAATTCTAGTCCAGATTTTGTCAATTAATACTAAGTCAATGATACATCACCTAACCTGTGGATGCCTTACTTTTTGCATTTATGAATGAGATTCATGCAGTGTTTAGCCCATTCTTCTTGGTCAAGAGTGTAGGGTAGAAAGAAGAGTTGCTTATGCTAGTAATTTACCTTTATCTCAGAAAAGAGTAGAGAAACACCAAGTACAGTACTGCCTAAACCTCAGGCTTCAGGCAACGTAGTCTCTCTGAAGCCCAAAGAAAAAATGAAATAAATAAATAAAGCCACTCTTTATTTATCTGAGAGAGAAAATAACCATTGCCAACAACAACAAATGCTTGTGCACTTTATTCAACAGGGGAGACCTCCGTGCCCTCATTTAAGTCAGTGGCGTCACTGGGGGTGTGGGTGGGGGGTGGGGGGTGGACCGCACCCCTACACTGTCAGAGGAGGTGACACCAAAATGACCCCAGGGTTTGGGCGGTGGTGGAGGCGGCACCGCTGGGGAGGGGCTGCCAAGGCAGCGACATCACTAGAGTTGGTGTCACCTATCACCCAGCGCGTAACTCGTCATCCCCCCATCACCCGCCAGTCACTAGGGTTGGTGTCACCCAGTGCAATTTGTCACAACCCTCCCCACACGCCTCCCACCCTTCCACCCCCCGTCACTCGCCAGTCAGGGTGGGGGTGGCCGGGCCCAGAGCCCGCCATTGGGCGGAAAGGAGGGTCTCTGCCTTGGCTAATGGGAGAGGGGAGGAGCTGCTGGGTGCCACGGCGGGCAGGGCCAGGAGGGGCGGGGCTGCGCATCGCAGTGCCGGGCCCTCTGTTGGGGCGGGACAGGGCCAGGCCACTCCGCCCACCAGAGAGGGATGAAGATGGGGGGGGACACCAACCGTAGTGATGCCACTGATTTAAGTCAGTTCCTACTTGGCTTATTTTACAAGCAAACAAGTTTAACTGACATACCATATTAGAAGATAACAGTGTTTGACTAAAAGAGAAGAGGGTAATCCGTTTTTGCTATTGTGCCTTCTAAAAGACTGCATAAGAAAAGACAAGTAGGTACTCTGCGATTAAGCTCATGGGCCCAATGGCAGCCTGGCCCCATTTCCCACAGGCACAGCTGTGCACCCCTCGCTGGGCCCCGGGCACCCTGTGTCCTCAGGAAGAATAAAAATTAAATTATGATTACTCTTCCTCATGTAACTACTCAAAGGCTGAATTTAAAAAGTATTTTCCCTTAAACGATTAGGAATGTTTTAAATAAGTACTTAAAGTGTACTATTTCCATTAACTGCAAAATTCATTTAAATGAAACAGCTTTTTCCTGTGTTGCTGAGTATATATTCTAATTATCTTTGCTTTAAGCTCCTCATATGTTGAATTTTTAATCTTCTCTTTAAGTGTAGAACATTTTCAGTATCTTCCTATGTCCCTTTAAACTTCATCATCACAAAAGAATGGTTGCATACATCTAACAAATATCAGCCGCAACGAAAAGTAAGGTCTTGAAGAACATAATAAAGGCTCTGGATCTAGGAAATGGCACATCCTTTATTTTGGGGTGTTTTAGAGTGAGCTCTTCATATAGTATCTGTGTCAAGTCAACAAAACCTTCATCTTCAAGCTGTTCACTATGTTATGTTGGAAGGAACCAGAAGTATTTAGGGGCATTATGACGAAGTCTTCATCAGAGAGGAGCATCCTAGCAGAGGAATCAGGTATAAAATGGGGACTGAAAGTCAGGGGCCCTCACAGACACAGGGAATGGGTGCTGGAAGAGGTGGAGAAGTGTGGCTCTAGATGGAGGAGTGAGTCCACAAGCACTGATAACTCATGTGAACCCTAGGTGATCTTGGGCATCTCATAGTGAATTTGCCTACTTCCAAACTAATTTTACTTTTTAAAAATTCATGTTAATGCTCAGTTTTATATTTTAAACAGTAATGCCTCAAAATAAAGAAAGACATTGTATAAACTAATTGTTGACCTTGTGTCCTCATGCAGGAAGTAATGGACCTCTTCTGTGGAACATTTTCTGCATAGTTGGGGACAAACAGCCTCTCCTTCTGCAGTACCACTCTGGCCAGGACACCCATGATACTTCATTACCTGGTTTTAGTGTCAGAATCCATCTCCTCCACCATGTGTCTGTCAGTTTGTGATACTATGGTGGCTTGAGCGTTACTGTGATGCTGGAAGCTATGCCACCAGTATTTCAAACACCAGCAGGGTCACCCATGGTGAACAGGTTTTAAAGGAGCTTCCAGACTAAGATAGACTAGGAAGAAGGACCTGGTGGTCCACTTCTGAAAAAATTGGCGAGTGAAAACCTTATGAATAGCAGCAGAATATTGTCTGATATAATGCCAGAAGATGAGTCCCTCAGGTTGGAAGGCACTCAAAAGACAACTGGGGAAGAGCTGCCTCCTCAGAGTAGACTCAACCTTAATGACATGGATGGAGTCAAGCTTTCGGGACTTTCATTTGCTGATGTGGCACGACTCAAAATGAGAAGAAACAGCTGCAAACATCCATTAATAATCAGAATGTGGAATGTACAAAGCATGAATCTAGGAAAACTGGAAGTCACCAAAAATGAAATGGAACACATAAAGATCAATACCCTAGTTATTGGTGAGCTGAAATGGACTAGTATTGGCCATTTTGAATCAGTCAGTTGTATGGTCTACTATGCTGGGAATGACAAATTGGAGAGGAATGGCGTTGCATTCATCATCAAAAGAACATTTCAAGATCTATCCTGAACTACAATGTTGTCAGTGATAAGATAATATCATCCTCATTTTATAAATGAGGAAAATAAAGTTCAGAAGAAGCAACTTGTTCAGTCATACATTTAGCAGTGGTAAGTTAGACTTGGAAGCCCAGGTCTCTGGCTTCAAAATCCTGTTTCCCAACAGTTATACTCTTCTATACTTTGAGACAAATAAATCAGAAGTATTTTCTCTAGAAATGACTGCTTTTGTGCTGTTTGTGTTTTCTAAGTGGTGGGTTAATGAAAAGAGGGCTGGATTGGCAAGTCACTTCTATGCTCAGTTTCTTTTTCTGTAGAGTTTGGATAATGATACTGCTTATTTGCTGAGGTTTTGCGGAGATAGATAAAATTAGACATTGAGTGCAGCGATACTTTTTAAAGTGCAAGTAAAATTAGGCTTTGTCTAAATATTTTCCCTCAGTATTGAGCAGTGTATTTGTAAAATGTTGGTCTGGCTTAGCTGTGCAAAAGCAACAACAGGAAAAGAGTTTAAGTCAGTGTCTAGCGCAAAACTTCTCAAAGAAACCAGGTCAAAGGTGCACTAGCTGCTCAAAAAATGGTAGCATTATCATATCCTTTCTTGATTTGGATGGCTGTGTAAGTTTGTCCAAGAATTTTAATTTCTTGAGTCCATTAGCAAGAGCTAGTGTCTGCCTGGTATGGCAGCTGGTCTGTTAAGAGATGAAAGAATCCAGGATGTCCCTGAGAGTATGGACTCACCTTTGGTTTTTGAACTTCTAAGTCAGGAAGATTGTGAACAGGGAGGCCTTGAATAGTATCCAGAGACAAGGGGGTGAAATACAGCACTGGAAATAAAATACCCCTGAGAAAAAGTCAAAGCTGGTGGCCCAGGCTTAAAACAAGGGCCTTAGCAGTCATTGAAAGGGTTGTTTTGGGTCCAGGCTAACATATGTTGCAGATCTTCTGGACCTGGGCTCAGGAGTTTTGCTTTGAAGAGCAACAACTGCATATGCAAGCGTGAACTGAAAGTAACATGACGCTCTCTTGTGATATTCCCCTGCTGCGCTGGGAAGAGCGTGGACCTGCAAGGTTGTCCTCACAGAAAACCAATGTCGATTCTACTACCTGGGGTCAGTATTCATTAGCAACACAGAGGGACAGGGAGAGCCAACAACAATGGTGAACAGGTCACACAGACACCACTTCTCCGCCTATCTAGAATTCTCTGAGGACTGGCCACCTTTGAACGAAACCCCCAGAGAGCTTGGGCAATTTGGAGAAAGAGTGGACGGACTCTCAAGGGAGAAATATCAGACTTCCTTCTAACAAGGCGCATGTGCTTGAGCAATTAACTAGCAAGAAGCATTGCGACCTTATTAATACAGGTCACACAGGTTACATGTGGCTATCCACAATCGCTAGGGGGCAGTGATGGTCCAGTGGTAGAATTCTCGACTTCAAGGGAGCCCTGGAGCCCTGGTGGCACAGTGGTTAACAGCTACCACGAGCTATGGCCTTAACCAAAAAGTGGGCAGTTTGACTCCACCAGCCGCTCCTTGGAAACCCTATGGGGCAGTTCTACTCTGTCCTGTAGGGTCACTATGAGTTGGAATCAACTCCATGTCAATGGTTTTTTTGTTTGTTTTAATACGGGAGACTGGGGTTTGATTCTGGCCAATACACTTCATGCGCAACCACCACGTGTCTGTCACTGGAGGCTTGTGTGTTACTGTGATGCTGATGGACTAGGAAGAAAAGCATGGTGATCTACTTCCGAAAATCAGCCAGTGAAAACCCTGTGGATCACAATGGTCAAATCCCCAACCGATCAAGCGGACAGCACAGAACAGGGCAGCGGTTTGTTCCGTTGTGCTTGGCATGAGTTGGCGGTTGACTTGACGGCAGCTACCAACAACAACAACATCCACAAACACTAGAGGTGGATTATGGTTGTAGTAGTAGTGATTAGAGGAGGAGAGACCCCTCAGGGAAAGCCAAGAAGCGGGCAGGGGTGTGGAGGGGTGTGGAGGGGTGACCCTGGGGGCTGAGTCTATCACCACCCCTCTCTCCCCGACCTTCTCTCCTGCAACTCTTCTCTGCTAAGGGCACACACTGTGAAGCAGCAGAAGCTGTTTCTCTGCCCGGGCAGACTTGGGGCTCTGCCCTGAGACCTGCCTTCCTGCTTCTGGTTCTGCTCCTCTAGTTGAGGTCCTGGGTCTCCAGACTGATTAACTGTGTCATGTCTAGCCTACCCAGAGATAGCATAAGGTACTACAATTCCAGAAAGGCTGGCAATCCTTGCTCTGCTAGCCCAGCCTCAAAATATCATTGTGCTCAATATTGAGTGATCGTGGCACTGAGATGCTCCTTCCCACTGAATTTTCATAAACATGCCATTCCTTTCTCTAAATAATTGCAGGCCTTCTGCTATAATTTGCAGTGAACGTCCCTACAGATCATTCATCTTCTGCACAGTGCTCTTCCAATTACAAGAAAACCTGTTCTCTATCTCCTTTTTTTGATTATTTTATTTATTTGTCTATTTACTGGGGGCAGATAATTAAAAAATGTTTTAAGAGAAATAACGGATTCAGAGAGAATGTGAGGAGTGTAGGGCCTATGAGAGATTTCTCCTCTTTATAAGGTCATATTTAGATTCAGCGTACAGAGGCAGGATCATCTAGTAAAAATTGGGTTATACAGATGGAGCAGATACCATTCCCCAAAACCTCCCATGGCTGTTTCTAGCAATTGAGAGAGAGAGATTAGTTAGATTTTGAGAAGGACAAGACATGAAAAAAATGCTTTGTTGCCTCCTTATTTTTGTGTTTTCCTAATTGCTGCGTTTGTGTAAATGCTCTAGGAGAATCGACCAAAGCTATGCCATCTCTTCCCTCCCAGGACTGGGTGGTCTTGAAAACATTGGTGGTTGGAAGTAGGTGGGTGGATTATATCCACAATGCTGTTCATAATGCAGCCTAAATACCAAAGCCAAACTTGTTGTTGTCCAGTCAATTCCAACTCATAGAGACCCTATAGAACAGATGAAATACAGTCCTGTGTAAATATAGACCTTTACTCCACCACCTGGTTGGCTGCTGTGGAGGGGATGCACTACATTATGTCAGGCAAGTTTCTCTGGGGCAGTGGCGAAGTGTGCAGACTGGGATAGGGAAAGCCCTGAGCCAGGGGGTTGGAGGAGTGGGTGCGGCAAAGAAAGAATTCAGAAAACACAAGCTCTGACCTACCTCCATGGAATCTGTGAGATGTGGATCCCTCAAGGTCATTGGCCTCCCACCTGAAACGTGAGGAGCCTCGTGCTTTGCTGACATCCGGGAACAAATTCATGCATGAAGGTTTCATCATAGCTCTTCATCCTAGTGGAAATTCATGGCCATCCTCCCTCCTACCCCCTGCCTGGTTGAGGCTGGTTGCTCAGGCCTTATTAGAGCTTTCAGAAGGCCAGGTCTCAGTCACTTAATTTATACAAGGAGGGCCTTGCACCAGGCAGTCCCTTCCAGTTCTCCCTGTGGTATTAAAAAAAAAAAAAAAAAAGGAGAAATTCAAGTGGAAGCTTCTAGAAAACAAAAAGCTACTTTTGGTTCTAAAATTTCTGGTAATGAGTTACACTTATAAGGGAACGGATTAAAACCAGAGAAGAGCCATCCATTCACTAATGGTATTGTCTCACTCCTCTGGTTCTTTACTTTAAGGGAAGAGGTGCCCTCCACCAGCCTACGGCTCATACGTTACCTGTGCTCTGGGTCACGGCCCCTGCTTCCGCGTCAGCCTCTCTGCTCACCAATCATCTTTTCTTTCCCCCATATTTTCAACGTCTCCCTTCCTGACTCTTTCTCCTCAACATGTTCCAGTCTCACCTTTTCTAAACAAAATATACAACACACACACACACACACACACACACACACACACACATCCTTTTTCTTGACACCTCTCCAGCTATCACTTTATCTCATTCCTTCTCTTCACAACCAGGTTTGTTGAAAGAGAATTCTGGCCTCATCGTCTACTGCTCTCCCACTTTAGTCAAGTTTCAGTCCCCATTACCTGCTGTCACCAAGGTCACCAACGAATGCATTTCAATTCAATGTTAGTTGACCTTTCGGCAGCATTAGATGCTGATGGGGGGCTTCTTCTTGAAATCTTCCCCTTCCTACCTCTCTAGCTGATCCTTCTCAGATTTCTCTGCCCAATCTTTACAGGTTGGGTTTCCAGTATTCTGTTCCTGGCTTTCCGCTCATCTTATTGAACATTTCTTCCTACAGATCTTGCTCACACTGATTCAATTATTGTCTGCTCACGAATGAGTTGCAAATCCATACCCCTAGATATTTCACAGGAGTTCTGACTATCTTGTAGGCGTATTCATTTGGGTTTCCCCAGGTACCTCAAAGTTAACATGCCTGTAACTGAAATAATCAACTCCCCTCACCCTTTCCCAAATCTTGCTGAATGGCACCACCCACCACCCAACCCTTTCTCTAGCCAGAACCCTATAAACATTACCAATATCATTTTTGTTTCATTCTTCCTATCCAAACAGTAGGAGTCCTGGTGGGGCAGTGGTTAAGAGCTTGGCTGCTAACTAAAAGGTTGGCAGTTAAAATCCACCAGCTGCTCAGTGAAAACCCTATAGGGCAGTTCTTCTCTGTTCTATAGGGTTGCTCTGAGTCAGAATCGACTCAACAGCAACAGGTTTGGTATTTTATCCAAACAGTCAACACAGTCCCTTCCGTGTTTTTGACCTATATCATACCTGTCTTCTCCTCTCCATCCCCATTTCCCTTGCCTTATTTTCCAGGCTTTCATTATTTCCCACCTGGATCACCTCATAGGTAACTCCACCTATGTCCCTGCTTCTGGTTGTGCTCTCCTTCAGTCCGACCCTGAACACTCTGATGTCAGAGCTATCTTGTGGGACCTCCAATCTGACCCATTACCACTTAATTGGAGCCCTTCGTTTATAGCTGTGCTCCTGCTGGGGTCCTGGGGTGATATTGGAGAAGGCATGGTCAGTCTGGCAGTTGTAGAAGAAGTGGCAGATAAAACTAGTACCCTATGGTAGGCTGAGCACGTTCTTCAGTTTTTTATTCTGCCTGATGTTTGGACTAACCCCTTTGGTTTGAATAGATGCCAAGTTTCTTTCACAACTGGGGAAGGGGACTCAAGAAGGCGATCCTGGGATTCCACTTAATCTGAGCATGTGATTTCTCAAGAAGCTAGTTTGAAAGAGATGTGACCTTATTTGTTTCCCAAAACTGGTGAAGTGATCATATCCATTACATACATAAGGAACTGCAGAATGCCAGAGAAATACAGCATAGTCTTACCTGGAGAACAATGAGGAGACACATCCAGGCACACGTAGGATTGACTCCGAATCTCCAGGGTCAACCATGAGCCACCCAAATCCCATCCCAGTATTTCCCTTTAAGCTTTTAGACACCACAGGAGCTATCTGTCACTGTCCTGAACTGTTATGTGAACAAGAAATAAGCTTCTGTCGTATTAGCAGCATGATATATTTTGTGGTGTATTTGTTACAGCAGCTTGGTCTACCATATATAATATACTCAGTTCTTTAAAGTCCTTGATGATAGTGAAATGGTGGTAAGGAGAAACGACTGGTGGAAATGAGACTGATCAGAGTTGTGGCAATCGTTTGAGTGAAATGGCAGAATCCACAAGATTGACTAAGTGACTGGATGGGAGTTTGAAAGAGACAAAAAATGCAGACAATTTTGAGAAAGAAATACAATAGTGTGCATGTGTGAGAGGTGTGTGTGGGGTGGGGGTGGGGGAAACATGGCCTACTCGGTATGAACATATTGCAAACCCATAATAACTAAATGAGTGTGGCATTCGTGCAGAGCTAGACAAACAGATATACATACATCTGTGGGAATTTAGCGTTCTGAGCATATTCTGTTCATATAAAAAATTTGCCTAAGATCACTACCTTGAACCGTTCACGCAATCAAATTCTAGGTGGTACGAAGGCCTAAATAAAGCTAGGGAAATAGGATAAGAAAATGCAGAAAAATATGTTAATAACCTTAAACCCGCTGCTGTAGAGTAGATTCTGACTCAGCAACCCTATAGGACAGAGGAGAACTGCCCCACAGGGTTTCCAAGGAGCAGCTGGTGGATTTGAACTGCCGACCTTTTGGTTAGCAGCCAAGCTCTTAACCACTGCACCGCCAGGGCTCCACTGATAACCTTTGTACAGGGAAAATCTTTAGTAGACCAGACACAAAATACAAAAGCCAAAAAGGAGAAAGCTGTCATTTCGAGTATGTTCAAATTAAAATAAAATCTTAAGTTCGAGATACAATAACAAAATTAAAAGACATGGACTTAGAGAAATATTTGCAATGTACATTCCAAAGTATAAATACCTAGATGTAGAAAAATTTTAAAATGCCTAAAAATCGAAAGGAAAATGCAAATAGCATGATAGATAAATGAGAAAAGGAAAACAATAGATAATTCACAGAAGAGAAATCACAAAGGGCTCAAAAGCAAATGAAAATGTGCTCAACAAGTAGCACACAGAGACATGCAAATGAAAACAATAGGATGCTATTTTTAAGCCATCAGATTGGCATATATTCACAAATGCTTTAATATTGCATGTTAACAAGATGTGGGGAAATGGAGAAATGCATGTCTCATAAATTGTTGTATAAATTTGTACACCTTTTTGAAGAACAGTTTTGTAATATCTATTACCATGTAAATACCTGCCCTAGAGAAACACTTGCAGATGTGCACAAAGGGCACACATAAACAAAGGTGTTCAATGCAGCTTTATTTGATAATAGTGAAATATTATAAGTCCCTAAATTTTTAAATTAACAATGGAAAGTAAATGCCATGCAGCAGGTGAAAAGAAAAAAAAGAGGATGGTCTATAGTAACTGGCATTAAAAGATGCTCAAGGGAAAAGCATTCTGTAGAAAAATAATTACAGTATAATTCCACAATGGAAAAACAAGAACTGCCCCCCCAAATATTATGTATTCTTGTAGAAATATACATTTTCTATATGTATGTACATGGAGAGAAAATGTCTGGAAGGATACATAGAAAACAAATATAGTGGCTGCCTCTGAGGATGAGATTGGGATATTGGATTGGCTGGTCAAGGGCAACTTCAGCTTTATCTGTATTGTTTAACTTGCATGTTTATAAACAATGTATTGATTGTATAATTTAAAAATTATAATAGCATATAAAATGAGGGTAGAGAAAAGGCAGCTGGTGAAGGAGACTCAATAGGAGCAGACCTAGTTCGTGGGAGAACCAGCAATGCTGACAGAGAATGGGATCATCGAGTGTTAAAACCAAGAGTGGAGTAGGGCAGATGACAAAGTGATTCTTAGCTTTGGCAATTATGGGTTCATTAGCCACTTTAGCAGGAATTGTTTCCATGGAGTATTAGAGCATAAGTCACATCACTGTGAGTCTAGGAGTGACAAGCGAGATGAGGAAGTAAAGACAGCAAATACACACTATGCTTTTCAATGTTTCTTCACACAGAGGAAGATGCTCCATTTTAAAAAGGGAGTGAGAAGTTGGATATCCTGAGCACAAGGGGACAATTTCCTAAAAAGATACAGGAAATAGAAGGTTAACTGCTGTAGAAGAAGGTCCTGGATGGATCCAGCAGATGGAGGGACTGGTGACGGAGGGACAGCCTTCCTCTAATGAGAGAGAAGAATGGACGACAGGGCGGGTAGAGAGTTCTTAGGGGCCCGGAGTGGGCAGTGGAGGGAGTTTGTAACTGACAGGATCCAATTTTTTTGTGAAGTAAATTCTATAAAGTTTTTCCACCACCAGACTGGACAATAGTGAGGACAGCATTTGAATATTTACATAAAGATTCACTATTAAAATTTATTATTTTATGGGTATATACAGAGATTCTGTGAGCTTCAATCCTCTCACTTGTTAATTAGCAGGGATTCAAGGTCATCATATAATTACTGAACATCCTCTGTGTTTTAGTCACTATACAAGCACTAAGGATACAAAGATGTATAACATGTTGCTGAAATATTTTCTGATTATAAAATCAATACGTGGCCATTATAGAGAATTTAAAAAATAGGAAGCAAAAAAGGGAAAAACAGAAATCATGCAAAATCTCAGCACTCAAGAGGAAACTTTTTCCTTTAATTTTTCTTCCAGTATTTTTTGCTAAGGTGGGATGAAAGTTTACTTAGAAAATTCTATCCTAATTTGCTTTGCATGTCGTTAACTATTTTTGGAAACACTATTTTAATATCTAGTGAATTATGCATCATAATTTATTTAGTAAGCATGATCTTAATGAAAGAAATACCTGTTTAAATTCAACAAAGTGTCAAGAATCTGTCCTGATTAGGAATTAGGGAGTGTAGGTAGCAAATAAATCACCTTGTCAGCTAATAATATTAGCTCTACGCTATCTGCTACTGTGTCTTCATCTTTGCCCTACTACCTTTTGTCCTAAGTACAAGACAATTTCTTCCCATTCATTGCTTGATCATACCCTTTATGTTGCCCCACTGGATGATGCAGACAAAGCACTTTGAAATGAAAAATTCAACATGTCTTCTCCCACAAGTTCTTGTAAACATAGCACCAATTCATGCTAAGCAGGGCTGTCCACAAAATTTGCAGGTTGTTAATTGTTGTTAGGTGCTGTGGGATAGGCTCTGACTCATTGCAGCCTTATGTATAACAGAATGAAACGCTGCCTGGTCCTGCTCCATCCTGTCAATACTAGGTATATTTGAGCCCTTTCTGGCAGCCACTGCGTCAATCCATCTCATTGAGAGTTTTCCTGTTTTTCACTGACCCTCTGCTTTACCAAGCATAATGTCCTCTCTCCTGACACCATGTCCAAAGTAAGTCAAGGTCTCATCATCATCGCTTCTAAAGAGCATTCCGGCTGTACTTCTTCCAAGACAGATTTGTTTATTTTTCTGGCAGTCTATGGTATATTCTTTGCCAATACCATAATTCAAATGAATCAATATCACACACAAATACAATTTTGCTGAAGATAATTTAAAAATGGTTGCAGCAGTACATCGACAGGGAACTTCCAGAAATTCAAGCTGGATTCAGAAGCGGACATGGAACAAGATATCACTGCTGATGTCAGATGGATCTTAGCTGAAAGCAGAGAATATCAGAAAGATGTTTACCTGTGTTTTATTGACTATACAAAGGCTTTGGACTGTGTTTATCATAGCAAATTATGGATAACATTGTGAAAAGTTGGAATTCCAGGACACTTAATTGTGCTCATGTGGAACCTCTACATAGACCCAGAGGTTGTTGTTCAAATAGAACAGGGGATACTGCATGGTTTAAAATCAGAAAAGGTGTGTGTCATGGTTATATCATTTCATCATACTTATTTAATATATATGCTGAGCGTATATTCTGAGAAACTGGAGTAATGAGGAAGCGCACAGAATCCAATTTGGAGGGAGACTCGTTAACAACCTACCTTATGCAGGTGATACAACTTTGCTTGCTGAAAGTGAAGAGAACTTGAAGGGCTTACTTATGAAGATCCAAGACTACAGCCTTCAGTGTGGGTTACACTGAAACACATAGAAAACAAAAATCTTCAGAACTGGACCAAAAAGCAACGTCATGATAAACAGAGGAAATATTGAAGTTGTCAAAAATTCCATTTTACTTGGATCCACAATTAACGCCCACATAAGCAATAGCCAAGAAATCAAATGATGTATTGCATTGGACAAATCAACCGCAAAAGATCTCTTTAAAAAGGTCTTTCTTGTAGGCGTATGGATATTATCCTTTCACTGACAGCATTGTACTTCAGGACAGATCTTGAAATGTTCTTTTTGACAATGAATGCAACATCATTTTTCTTCAATTTGTCATTCCCAGCAGAGTAGACCATATGATTGTCCAATTCAAAATGGCCAATACCAGTCCATTTCAGCTAACTAATACCTAGGACACCGATCTTCAAGGATTTCATTTCAGTTTTGACAACTTCCAATTTTCCTTGATTCATACCTTGTACATTCTATATTTTGATTATGGATGTTTACAGTTGTTACTTCTCATTTTGAGTCCTGCCACATCAGCAAGTGAAGGTCCTAAAAAGCTTTATCCAATCCTCATCATTAAGGTTGACTCTACTTTGAGAAGGTAGCTCTTCCCCAATTGTATTTTGACTACCTTCCAACCTGCAGGTCTCTTCTTCCAGACTATAGGACAATGTTCTGCTGTTTTCCATAAGGTTTTCATTGGCCAATTTTTTTTGGAAGTAGATAGCCAGGTCCTTCTTCCTATTCTGTCTTAGTCTGGAAATTGCTGAAACCTGTCCCTCATGAATGAACCTACTGGTATTTGAAATACTGGTAGCATAACTTCCTGCATCACAGCAACATGTAAGCCACCTCAGTACAAGAAACTAACAGACAGATGGTGGGGCCCCTTATTCACAAAGCAGTAACAAAGTGTCATTAAAGGTATTACAATATAAAGCTTTTTCTTTTCTTCCACCGTCTTTCTCTGAAGTTGTCATGATGTCTTTTATTTGCTATTTAATATTGTTCTATGTAAAGAAAAATTAACATTGTAAACTATTAACATGAATTTTACTGCTCATCTTTATTGTGCAATTGTGGTTTTAAATACAACTATTAGGGCATTTAGCTGCTATGGAAAATCACCAAAATTACACAATTTATATTTCATACCTCACACATGTTAATGTATTTCTTTCCTACTAGAACAGTAGAAAAACTGTGGAAAATTTACTCAACCTCTTTATTTCACTTCTTGAGAAGCATGATTTCTGCCAACACTCTACTTTCGGCCTACTGATGAGTAAGGAAGGACTGAAAGGAAAAGATACTGTGGGTTAATCTGTCTTTCCCGTTCCTTCTATGTCATCGTTTTCGGCATAAGTGGTTGGTTAATACAGGGAAGTAACATGAATAAGAAAGGATATGACAGGGTTCCTTGGTCACAGTAGTTTTTTTAGAACACCATTGTCTTCTTTCGGAGTCTGAAGCAAGTTCTGATTTGAACAGAAAGCATGGTCTCTCCAGGCTGTCAGAGTCTTGCTTACTCAGGTATACACATAACACATTTACTTCATACTCTCCTGAGTGTTGCTCAACTCCCATACATGGTGCTCAGGGGGCATGGTGAATGGAATTCCGGAATTCTGTGCTCGTGGGGCATCGTGTATCCAGTATGTGATATGCATATCTCCTCTGCTCATGCACATGATTTCCATTGGCCTATCAACTTCACTTAAAAAATACTAATTCAAAGAGAAAATTAATGAGAATTTCTTGATGGCAACAGCAGAGCATTAAATCAAGCATGTGGCCTTTCTGAACCTGGCCCTGTGTTTGTGCTCTGAACTAGAAGCAAAGTTACTGAGATGCTAATAAATATCAAGCTTCAGAGACCTCCACCTGCCCAGGTTGATAACTGCTAGGAGCTGAAGGGAGCCACAGAGTGTTCTGGATGGGAAGGAAAAGTCAGGTTGCAATGAGGAAACATTTTCCTGAAAGAGTTTCTGGCAAATTACCTAAAGAACCTGAGAAAAGAGAAACTTGAATTTTCTAGGCTCCAGTAAACTGTTGTGATTTCTTTGTGCATTCAAAACAATTTCATTTTTGTACTTAATTTTGTAATTGATTTCTTGAAGAGACTTGCCAAGTTGTATTAGCTTCAGGCCCACAATACCTACATCCATTGCTGTGCTGAACTCACTAGGGAAAATACAATTGGCCTATGTGTTCTTTTTATACTACTAATCAAAGAACCCAAACCACAGTGTCTTTGTACTTTATTAACTTTACACTTGCAACAGTGCCCTCTCGTCACAAAACAGCATTCGAATCCCATCCAAGGAATACCCTGTTCTAAACGCTCACGTCTCCATCCCACTCCTGCCATAGGGGTCTGCGTTTACCACTGAAAGCTGTCTTCCTCCCCATAATATCCCCACTGTTTACCTCAACAACATGTGCTGTGTTTATGCAATCATTTCCCAATGCTATCATGTCATTATTAGCTATTTTCCAGTGGAGAGGAAAGGGACTTCAAACCCCTTATCTTTAGAAAATCTAAAATCTGCAGCTAGAACAACCTAAGATGTTTAATACATTTCTGAAAATTGACCTGAGGTGCTGAAAGCAGGAATATGATCTTCACTAGGTAAATAGTGACCTTCACTAAGTAATGATTCACAGCTTTGGACCTGCTGGACTGGAAAAAAGATCCAGGTGGTGCTGTGGAGGAGAAGTTGGCAGGGATGTGGAGGCTGGTCACCAGAGGGCAGGGTATGGGGTGTTGTTGCTGTTGTTAGGTGCTGTCTAGTTTGTTGTGACTCATAGCCACCCCATGTAATACAGAAACTTGTCAACCAAGTTTTAAAAACTAGTATTTAAAAATACTGGTGGCATAGCTTCCAGCATCATAGCCACACGCAAGCCACCACAGTACAATGAACGGATAGATGGGTGATGGGACAAGAAGGGTACCTCTGTGGAACTGACTAGAATGTGAGCAGATGAGTGGTCTTCCAGTCTGGGTCATTGCTGGGAGAGAGGGGAGCAGAGGTAGACAAGTCAGTTATCAAGAAGCTACCTAGTCAGTTATCAAAATTTCTTTGAACTGGTGACTGTTCTGTTTCTTCCGTTCTTCCCCTTTTCAAATGGAAGTGTTTATTATAGTTTCTTCCCTGTTCTGTCATGGGATATGGGCGTGTGAAGGATAAGTATTTTTTATTTCATTTGTTAGTCTGTATAAAAAGTAGCTGCAACTGGATTTGATAAAAATCCTGGACTTGGGGGAGTTCCGGCAAAATGGCGCTCTAGGCAGAAGCACCACGCTGTCCCTCCACAGCAAATATCCGAAAAACTAAGCCAAACAGAGAATACAACAATCCTAAAACCCTAAAACATCAAATGAAGAGATAAAGAACTCAGCCAAGCACCAAATGGAGTGAGAATACTGACAGAGAACGGAGAGCGAAGAG
>NW_004443957.1:5261245-5269186 GCF_000243295.1 Trichechus manatus latirostris | reverse complement strand
GAGAATAACAGCACAACTAGAAGATCGTAGTCAATGTCAGTGAACTGTGTATGTAGACATTTTTGAAACGGTGTATCTTTGGCTATGTGTATCTTCACCAAAAAAAAAAAAAAAGGTTGAGAATTTAGAGGGTTAATATGTTGTGGGGTTATTAACCAATGTCATAAAACAACATGTGTACTACTGTTTTATGAGAAACTACTTGTTCTGTAAGTCTTCACCTGAAGTACAATAAAAAGAATAAAAAAAAATCCTGGACTTGATCAGATTTACTGCTGCTACGATTATATGAGACTTTTGTGGATCTTATGATGGGAAGAGTATATTTTGAATGTGGGGTATGTGTGAATAATTGAGACCAATATTTCAGACTGGTAAATTAAGTTAGTGGTCCAGATTCTTTCCTCCTTCGTAGCAGTGTTATGCATTCACTTGATAGCCATTGCCATGGCCTCCCGGTGTGAGGACACACCTTCCTGCACCTTGACTTTGGACTTTGCCATGTCGTTTGCTTGGCTGATGAGATGTTAGTTGAAAATATGTGAGCAGAAATTTGAAAAGTGCTCGTACAGTTGTACTTTTACTCTTGTGCTCCTGTGAACAACATTCCCAAAGTGTACCCTTCAGCTGTTCCTTCAGCCTGTCCCAAGAGTGAAATACATGGGGCAGACCGTATACTTCAGGTATCTGCTGGTTTGAGAAGTATTAGAGGCTGATGAAGTAGTCCTGAGTCCACTAGAGCCTGGAGCTCAAAGCTGGGAGCGCTGAGTCAGGAGTCCAGCCTCGCCCAAATCACTGACCTATAAGCATGAGAGTAGATGATGGTTGTTAAGCCTCTAAGTTTTGGGAGATTTGTCATGCAGTTTTATTTTAGCAATACTGACTAATGCAGGTAACACCTGGGTATTGTATAAGTTTCTGTTTTTTACATCAGTGGCTTTAGTTTTAGTTTGGCTAGCATTATTACAGAGGTATAGCACTTTGAAATTGTGGCATAGAAGCTTATATCACTTTTGGAATTTCTGTGTTTTGGAATTACTAGCAAGAGAAGACATGCAGCAGTGACTTTAATTTCACTTTGGGTAGTATTATTACAGTGATGAGAGGTTGTTGGTGATTCAGCGGTAGAATTCTTGCCTTCCATGTGGGATACCTGTATTCCATTCTTGGCCAAAGCACCTCAAGTGCAGCCACCACCTGTATGTCGATGGAGGCTTGTATGCTGCTATGATGCTATGCTGAATTAATAAAGTAATTTATTTCTAAAAGTCCAAATGCTTTCTAGGATTCCTTTGGCGATGTAAAGCAAAAACCAGTTGCCCTTGAGTCAACTCTGACTCATGGTAACCCATCTGTGTCAGAGTAGAGCTGTGCTCCATAGGGTTTTCAATGGCTGATTTTTCAGAAGTAGATCACCAGGCCTTTCTTCTGAGGCATCTCGGGGTTGACTTGAGCCTCCAACCTTTCAGTTAGCAGCTAAGCACTTTAACCGATTGTACCACCCAGGGACTCCTGGAGATGTAACTATTAATCCACATGTATTACTTTGAAGTTCCTTTTCCCTTCTGCATAAATTCTGCTTTATAGTACCAGAGGGATACAATCTGGTTACATTCCATTTAAGTGGAAGTTGCCATTCATTTTGCACTTGAATTACGAAGTTTCAAAGCTTTAGAAAGAATAAAGAACACTGACCATGAAAACCTCCCTGTACACGATTTCAACTCTTGACTAATTCCCTAGATCTATAGTAGAGTTTTCTCTTCTGTTCTACTTTTTTGGCAGGAAGGTGTTTATGTGGATCCAAATGGACATTTGATTCAGGCAGGACAGATGAATAAGGAATGCATTTGGCTGTGATTAACAAAAAATCTAACAATTTAGATTGCTTTTCCATGTAACAAGAAGTCTGAAAGTAGGAAGTTCAGGCTCCTGCAGCTCCTCAAGCTTGTAATCAAAGACCCAGGTCCTTCTTACCTTCCACTATGCTCTTCTTAGCATATGACATTTGTCCTTCTGGTTGAATGTGGCTGCTTTACCTCTAAGCAGGCAGAAAGAAAGATGAATTAAAGTCCAATGTGTTTTCTCCAAATCAGACATTATTTAGAAAGAAAGCTCTCTCTAGGTAATTCCATCCATCTTATTGACCCAAACTATGCCATATAGCCACCTCTTAGATGGAACAGGATCTGGGCAAGTGAGTATTTTTATTTCAGCACATTTACACCCTAAATAAACTCAGTTTCTCTTTTTCTTTACAAAGTAAGAAGGGGGAGTGGAAACTTGATAGACAGTCACATGGGATAATTGTGCTCTATTAATCCAAGGACAGTCTCAGTTGAAGAAGATGTGAAGTCATAGACGGAAAGAGAGAATGTGAAGAGAAATGCAACACAACATTTTCAAGCCAAATAAAGTTGCTGTTGGTTGAATCCTTTTTGTTTGAGTCTTTTACAGATTGGCCTTTCCTGTGACATCATTTATCCGAACTGCAAGAGATAGAAACACACATCAAGTCACGTCATACTTGAAGCAAAGCAAATCACAAGAAAAGTTAGCAATTACTCCTGCTAAATGCTCAGAAAAGTATAAGAAGTCAAGGTCAGCCCATTTTTGGTGAGCCACCTTAACAAAGAAAAAGGTTTTGGAATCTCATTAGAGCTCACTGCCTAAAGGAGGTTGTTAATGCTATGGGTTAATGATTTGAATGGAAAATTCTTTCCTGGGGCACTTTTGTTATCTTCTCCAGGCCTAAGAAGGAGAGCAGTATACTAGTTATCCTTCAAAGATTTAGCCAGCAAATAGGAAATGGGCATTTCTGAATAGCAATTAGAAACAATTTCTTTTTAAGATATCTAGGAATAAGCTTAACAAACACCAGGGCACGGCAAATGGCCCTTCACACAGGGAGCCGTGCTTCTCTGGAATTCTAATTTCAACACTAATTGGTCAGGTCTTCATAGGGAAGGAAAACAGGATCAGTTATCTATAATTCAGACTCTACTCCAATTTCTGCCTAATCAATGTAAAAGTGTTTTAAACTAAATTGCCCACAAATTGTCTTCAAGCATTTAACCTACAGATGCAAATATCTACAGTATGTAAAAATTCCTTTATACAATGAGTGTATTAATGATACATCATACTTTTTCTCCTTTTTAACTTAAACTATTTTTAATTCAATGAAAACATTCTTATTTTAAGAAAATATTGAGTAAATTTCATTAAAAAGTTAATCATTTTGCCAGTGAACACTTCTGCCGTTAGACCTGGGCAGAGAGGCTCCTGCCCTAACCCCCACACTTAAGGGGGTCCCCCTCTGGCTCTCCCCTAGCCACACCCCTCACCGTAGATCAAGAAATAAGTGAAGCCACAGGTACATGGCCCCAAGCATGCTCTACCCCCTTGAGACCACCATCCAGGAACCCAAGACCCTGAAATTCCTGCCCAAACCATTCCAGGTACACTCCTCACGCCTACATAGGACTCTGCCCAGGTCCATCTATCCGGGGGCCTGAAAAGCAGCTCTTTGTGGGCTCAGATGTTGGTCAAATGAGCTGGACAACCACACACATGGGTCAAGGCCCCTTCTGGTTCAGGACAGAGCAGATAATAGTAAAAAAAGGAAGGTGAGCTGGGCCAGGGCCAGTTCTCCCGGTACCATCACATTCTGGAGCAAAACTCCAATGGGTCCAAAAATTCTAAATTTGAAACTGGCTTCCCAGGTCATTATGAAGGTATATATGTCAAGGTAGAACTTATTTTACTTAATGATTTAATAGTTTTGGAAGAGGCTGCACAGGCCTGGCTCACTATTATTTACTCCCCGTTGCTAACCGCCACATTGTCTCATGGTCTTGTTTCTCCAGTCTCTACAAAAGGTTCAAGATTAACTGATGTTCCTCCTTGGAGAGTAGAAAACAAGTGATAATGATCTAAGGATGAAAACCAAACAAAGCACCCATCTTGTGACAAGAAAAACCAGGATGTCACTAGATAATCCCCAAGGATGTCACCAGATAACCCCCAAGAATACCAGTAGAGGATTAACTCATCTGAGACATCACCACCTCAAGGGGAAACTAACACAAACTTCTAAGATCCATAATCCTGTCCCTATAAAAGCCTTCAGCCGATCGCCAGTGGGGGAGACGGGTTTTTTGGAGGAATCTATTCCCCTCTGTCTCCTATATATTGATATATAATAAACATCTTGCTGCTCACCTCACTCCTGTCTCAGAATTGGCTATTGCGGCAGGTGGCTCCAATCCACGTTACTGCGGTAACAGTTTCATTTATAACTTTTAAATATGTAGGCATACAACAATATGTTAGTCTCCATTTCTACTCTTGTTTGGCAGTAATAACCTGAACTGCAGTACTAACCATCCTCCATATACATATACAGGCATTCCCTGGGTTATGAATGTCTGACTTACTACAACGGTAGTTACAAACCAACCACTGTAAAGCCTACTATATTAAAAATTCAACGTACATACAGTGGTTCATAATATCAAACGGGCGCTACTTTGTAACACGTATCAAAACATTATTATTATTATTATTATTATTACTGTATTATTATATTAAAGATATTTTAGTGCATCTGAAAGTGTTTCTTTAATATATTTTATGCATAGAAAGTTACACTGTATACTATATACTGAGACAAACATTTGATTAACTGACATTAGATACAAACCATACCTGTTTCGACTTATGTACAAATTCAAATTAAAGACAGATTTAGGGGACTGCAGTATTGAAAATTTAGATTATTATACTAGATCTTTCCGAAAGCTGCATTCAGTTCAATAAAAGTAATGTACACACATCTTTATTTTGAATATTTCTTTGAATAACCCTGTTAACCCGTTGCCCTTGAGTCAATTACGACTCACAGCGACCCTATAGAACAGGGTAGAACTGCCGCATAAGGTATCCAAGGAGTGGCTGGTGGATTCGAACTGCCAACCTTTTGGTTAGTAGCTGAGCTCTTAACC
This sequence comes from Trichechus manatus latirostris, assembly GCF_000243295.1. NCBI lineage: Eukaryota > Metazoa > Chordata > Mammalia > Sirenia > Trichechidae > Trichechus > Trichechus manatus. Next base: position 5,264,180 of record NW_004443957.1, on the reverse strand, counting down.
ACTGTGCCACCAGGGTTCCATTTCTTTGAATAGTGCTCCTTTATCTTCTTGAATGTATAGGGTGGTACACATGTGAATTGTCTTTTATGCCTATTACAGGGGATAATTTGAAGGTAATGAAGCATAGCAAATGAAACATCTTTCTTCAAAAGAACCTGCAGAGAGCGTGCTTAAAATTTTGTGATTCCCTGTTCTAAAATAATCTTGCATCTTTTGAATCCTGTTTTTAAGTTGCTTTTTAAATTTCTTGGAAGAATGTCAGTAAATAAATTATTTTACCTATTTTATAGATAAATTGAGTCCTGAAAACCATTAGGCGTTACTCTGTCTCCAACAGCATTGGGCCCTGGGCCATGGTGCTAGAGCTGGCTGATGAAGGATGAATCAAGGGCAAAACGCCTCCATGGAAACTTCGCTTTCTACTTGCAGGCAGAGGCTCCCAAGCAACTTCTCTGGAGCACGTGACTTCTTTGTTTTGGAGCCATCTGTACTCAATGTTGCTTCTGGTCAGGTGGCTGCTTCCTCAGCATTTGATGCCAAGATTCCAAGTGGGGGTGTATTTGCCTTGGAACCAGTCTTTGCCAAAATGGACCGATTCTCTCTAATTACATTTGACCAAGCATGTGTACATGAATTGCATCATGTCAGCATCCACATCACTAATGTCTGTCAATACCATATTCTCAAAGTGGGCATTGATGCTCTGTGTCTCAGAACGACTCTCAGGTTTTCCAAATTTCATACCACCAGGATCTTACATACGTTTTATTTTGTGGAATAGTCATACATCCTTCCCACCATTGTTCATGTCGGTCTCTGGCACTTACTATAGAGACAGAGCCTAAGGGAAAGTGACTTGTGTGTGAGAAGGACAGAGGGTTTGTGTGAGAGTATATGTATATATTTTAGCTGCTTTCCAAGGCCCGTTAGATTATCTACTATTTGAGTTAGTCACACTATCTCCCATGCAATAACTGAATAATTAAAAGCTTAATGAATGAGTAAGAGACTAGATTAAGAGCTATGGCTGCTAACTAAAAGGTTGGCAGTTCGAATTTACCAGCCATTCCTTGGAAACCCTACAGAGCAGTTCTACTCTGTCCTATAGGGTTGCTATGTGTTGGAATTGACTCAGTGACAACTGGTTTTTGGAGCCTTGGTGGCACAGTGATTAAGAGCTTGGCTGCTAATCAAAAGGTCAGCAGTTTGAATCCACCAGCAGCTCCTTGGAAACCCTATGGGGGCAGTTCTACTCTGTCCTATAGTGTTGCTATAAGTCAGAACGGACTCGAAGGCAACAGGTTTTTGGTTAGGTTCTTTCACTTAGTATAATATTTTCAAGGTTCAAACATGTTGTAGCATATATCAGTACTTCAGTCCTTTCTATTTCATAATAATATTCCATTGTATGGTTACACCATATTTTTTTTTATCCACTGATTAGTTGATTGACATTTCAGTTCCCATTTTTTGGCTATTATGAATAATGCTGCTATGTACCTTTGTGTACAAGCTTTTGTGTGGACATATGTTTTCATTTCTCTTGGGTATATACCTAGAAGCACAATAGCTGGATCATATGGTAACTATATGTTTTTGACCTGGTGTGATATGAACCCTAAATGCATATACGTACTTTAAATTTGATTTATGCCTTAATCTGCCATCGTGAAACAAAATGGCTATTTAAATTTAAAAGTTTCCAAATTGAAACTGTTTCCTTTATGAAAGAAATTTATAGCATTTGGAAAATACAGGAAAGTTAAAGAAGAATAAAAATTACCTGCAGTCCCACTGTACACAACTATGACTAAAGTTAACATTTGGGGAAGGTTTCCGGCCTTTTGATGTGTATTTTTTCACATAATTGTAAATCAAATGGTTATGCTACATTGTAGATACCGACTTCTCCATTATTATGAAAGTTTTCAAATATACATAGAAGTTGATGGAATTGTTCAATGGATATCCATATACCTTTGGCCTGAATTCAGATAGTTAAAATTTTTTAAGTCCCTTCTTGTCTCATGAATAACTTTTATGTGTAAACTTTCACCTAAAACACAATAAAATATTATTTACAAAAAAAAATCTTTTATAGCTTTTCTTTTAAAAAATCCCAATCCAAATAACATTCAAGCATTTTATTTAGTTACTCTCTTTCATTTCTTTTAATCTAGAACATTCCTGAGCCTTCATCTCTAATTTTCATGACATTGGTATTTTTTACCATCTTTATGGAGGTATAATTTGTGTATAATAATTCAGTTTAAATGTACATTTTGATCTGTTTTGAAAAGTATATGTGCTCAAGATGCAGCAAGAATATCAAGATATAGCACATTTCTGTCACCCCAAAAAGTTCTCTTGTGCTCATTCCCTGTCAACTCCCTATCCCCACTCCTACTCCCAGCCCAGTCCCCAAGCAACCACTGATCTCTCCTCACTGTCTTTTCTAGAGTAATCATACACTACATGTTCTTCTCTGCCTCTTTTTTCCCTCAGCATTATGCTTTGTTGCAAGTACCAGTAATTTGTTCCTTTCATTGTTGTGTATTATTCCACTGTGTGGATATATCACAACTTCCACAACTTGTGCATTCATTCACCTATTGATGGATATTTAGGTTGTTTCCAATTTGGGCCTATGATGAATGCAGTTACTGTGAACATCTGTATATAAGTCTTTGTGTGGACTCTTGTTTTTACTCTCTTGAGTAACTACCAGGAGTAGAATTTCTGGACCATATGGTAAATACACATTTAACTTTAAATTACCAAACTTCTTCCCAAAGTGGCTGGATATATTACATTCCCAACAACAATATATGAAAGTTTCAGTGAGTTGCTGCACTTTCTTGTCAACAACTGATATTATAGACTTGAAATTTTAACCTTCTGACAGTGGTATCTCCTTGTGATTTTATTTGCATTT
>NW_004443957.1:5251318-5260612 GCF_000243295.1 Trichechus manatus latirostris | reverse complement strand
GGCTGGTCTGACAGAAACTAGAGAAACTCCGAGAGTATGGCCCCCGGACACCCTGCTAACTCAGTACTGAAGTCACTCTTGAGGTTCACCTTTCAGCCAAAGATTACACAGGTCTAACCAAAAGGTTGTCGGTTCGAATCCACCAGCCGCTCCTTGGAAACTGGATGAGGTAGTTCTACTCTTTCCTATAGGGTCGCTATGAGTCGGAATGGACTCGATAGCAACAGGTTTGATATTGGTTTTGGTTTATAGGGCCAACAATAACACATGTGAGGAACGTGCTTAGTAGTTCAGTCATGTATATGAGATTAACAGGCGCACCAACCCAAAAACAAAGACGAGGTGGCAGGAAGGAACAGGAAAACTGGACGAATGGAAACAGGGAAACTGGGGTGGAGAAGGGGAGAGTGTTGACCCTTCGTGGGATTGGCAATCAATGTCACAAAACAATGTGTGTATTAACTGTTTAATGAGAAACTAATTTTCTCTTTAAACTTTTCACCTAAAGCACAATTAAAAACAAACAAAGAATATTTTCTCCCAGTGTTGGGTTTTGCTTTTTCCTTAGTGATATCTTTAGAGGAGCAGATATTTTAATTTTTTTTTTTTAGTGCTTTTGTGAGTTATGTAAGATATCTTTTATGGTTTTATAATCCATTTTTATTGAACCTTAAAGGAATGTCTTAGAAACGAAAGTGTTGGGGGTGGGGCCAGTATCTATCTGAAGTTTAGTATTTCTTTCAATTTCTTTCTGTTCCTTTTTTCTCTGTAAAAGTTAGGTCAAAAATTTCTCTGCTAACTCCAAGCAAAGTTAAATGCCACATATTTTTATTACCTACATTTGTGTTAGAATGCTAAAGTTTCTGGGAAGAGTACATTTTACCAACTGAAGCCAAATTCATTTGCACCTGGATTTCTATAATAACAAGACCCTCTCTCCTTCATCTCGTCAATTACTGATTTACATTTCAAAATAATGAGGTTTTAGAAGGAAAATAACAACGAGTGTTTTTTTAAGGAACAACTGACCAAACTAACTGGCTTCTTCATGACTACATGGTGACACTTGCTGTTACTACTGGGATCTATTTTACCATATTGAATATGGTAGTTGGTTTTTAAACGGAGACACATTTCACAGTGTCTTTGCAATTAAAAGTGTCATAAAATGCTGTTGAATTCCCTGTTCCAAAATATTTGGCTCATTAAGAGTTTTCTCATGTCAGTTAATGTTTTAATTAGCTAAACTCCTTAAATTAAATCCTTTATCAGCATTATATGTTGGCAAAGATTTAAGAGTCTCATCTTCACAACTCTTAAAAGTTCATGAAGTCAAATGAGGGGAACAATTTCCCATAAATGTTGAATAATAAATTTCTAAGAAAACTTTGGAGTTCCCTGGGTGGTACAAACAGTTAACATACTCAGCTGCTAACCGAAAGGTTTGAGTCTGCCCAGAGGTGCTTCAGAAGAAAGGCCTGGCAATCTACTTCAGGAAAGTCAGTCATTGAAAACCCTATGGAGCACACTTCTACCCTGACACACATGGGGTTGCTATGTGTCAGAACCGACTTGACGGCAACTTTTTTTTTTTAAAGGAAACTTCAACTTCCACTTAGAGATAAGGGCAGCCAAAGGAGGTGCTGTTGCCTGCCAATCGCTAGATTCTCTTAATGTTCTCCTGTCAACTGCCGTGATGTCTTTCAACAATTAGAAAACTGTAAAACGGTACCAACTATACCACTATATCATTTCTATTTGTAGCCCCATTATTTATTTAGATGCTGTTCTCTTTTGGGTGTTCTAGTACAAGTCAAGCAGTAATACGCTTCTCAACTCCAAATAAGGGTAGTGGTAAATTTAATAATTGTCTGTCCCTTTTCCAAGTAAACAAATAAATATATGTATATATACATGTATAAAATGCATTGCCATTGAGTTGATTCTGACTCATAGCGACCCTAAAGGACAGAGTAGAACTGCCCCATAGGGTTTCCAAGGAGCACCTGGTGGATTCAAACTGCCGATGTTTTGGTTAGCAGCTATAGCTCTTAACCACTACGCCACCAGGGTTTCCATATATATATAATTTACATATATATATATAATTTGTGTATATATATATAATTTATATGTATTGTATATATGTATATACGTACATACTATGCATATATTATATTATATATGTATATAATATATATTACATATATATGTCTATGAGAAAGTAAATCATAATGCATACAAGTGGGGGTGACATTACAAATCGTTAACCATTGATACTGCAAAGGCACTGCCAGTCAGAACAGACTAGCAGTCTGTCCTAGACCAGTACATATTGGATAAAATATCAGCCCTGTGTGTATGTGTGTGTGTCCCTGTGTGTGTTCATACACAAGTATGCCAACATATAGATGTATTGCTTCTGTAACGAAAAAAAGAGAAACATAAAGTTTTTTGTGTGTGTGTATGTGTGTGTTTTAGGTGGAAGTTTACAGTGCAAATTAGTTTCTCATTCAAAAATTTATACACAAATTGTTTTGTGACATTAGTTACAATCCTCACAATGTGTCAGAACTCTCACCCTTTCCCTTTATGCTCTGTTCTCCTATTTTCAGTGTTTTAGCTTTGATATATTTGTGACTTCCTTATCTGGGTTGATATCTGATTGCTCTGTCCTGTGTTCTAGTCTTGGGTTGTTATCTGATATTACTGATTCTCTAACCAGGGACTCACTTTAGTATTTCTTGTAGTTTTGGTTTGATTTTTGCAAATTCCCTAAACTTCTCTTTATCTGGAAATGCCCTAATTTCACTGTTATATTTGAGAGACAGTTTTGCTGGATATATAATTCTTGGCTGGCAATTTTTTTCCTTCAAGGCTTTATATATGTCATCCTATTGTCTTCTTGCCTGCATGGTTTCTGCTGAGTAGTCCAAGCTTAGTCTTATTGAATCTCCTTTGTAGATGACTTTTTGTTTATCCCTAGCCACTCTTAAAATTCTCTCTTTATCCTTCGTTTTAGCAAGTTTGATTATAATATGTCTTGGTGACTTTCTTTTGGGATCTACCTTGTGTGGGGTTTAATGGGCTTCTTGGATAGATATCTTCTCATCTTTCATGATATCAGGGAAGTTTTCTGCCAACAAATCTTCAACAATTCTCTCTGTATTTTCTGTTTTTCCTCATGTTCTGTTACTCCAATCACTATAGGTTTTTCATCTTCTTAGAGTCCCACCTAATTCTCAGGGTTTCTTCATGTTTTTAAATTCTTTTATTGAATTTTTCCTCAAATAAGTTGGGGTCAAGTGCTTTATCTTCAGTCTCACTAATTCTGACTTCCACTGCCTCAATTCTGCCCTTCTGACTTTCTATTGAGTTGTCTAATTCTGAAATTTTATTGTTAGTCTTCTGGATTTCTGATTGCTGTCTCTCTATGGATTCTTGTTGCCTGTTAAATTTGTCATTATGCTCTTGTATAACCTTAAGTTCCTCTATTGCTTTGTCTGTATGTTCCTTAGCTTGTTCCACGTTTTGTCTAATCTCCTTTCTGATATCTTGAAGAGCTCTGTATATTAATCTTTTGAATTCTACCTCCGGTAATTCTAAGTTCTCTTCCTCCAGAAGATATCTTGATTCTGTGTTTTGGGTGCTTGCTGAAGCCATCATGGTCTGCCTTTATGTGATTTGATAATGAGTGTTGTCTCTGAGGCATCAATAAGTTATTGTATTCATTTATTTTATGTTTGCTTACTGTGTCCTAGCTTCTTTTGTTTTGTTATGCCCAAATAGGCTGGTCATGTGAGATAGTTTGATTATTGGCACCTTTGAAGCTCTCACATCCTGTCGCCAAGTAGTTAGAGCTGTTACCAGGTATGAAATCCCAGGAGTCTGTTTACTTTTCTTGTATGGATTCAGCTCAGGTGTCCAGGTAGTCAGTCACCAAGTGTGTGGTGCAGGCTCTCACCTACAGTCCTAGACGGGCAGGGGTGATTTGAGTAGGCATAGGTATCTGGCTGCAGTAAGGGATCATGTGCTGAGCAAGGCAGGGGGCTGACGGCTGTCCCTGACTGTCTGGGAGGAAAACGTGTTGGGTTTCCTAGAGTGTGTAAGTGGGTGAGTTTTGCAGCCGGATTATGGGCACCCAGTGCTGTGGGCTGTAGGAACTGGGAGGCACCACTTATTTTTGGACCCCTGTCATGGGTGTCTAGGTGTCATGTGTGGAGCCACCAGTCCTCAGGCCCCTGATGTGGGTAGGTGAGGACCCTGCTTAATAGGCACGAATCTGCCACTACACCTTATAGCTGATACAGATGAAAATAGGTTTCAGGTATATACCCTGTAGTACTGTGCTAATGAGAGCCCAAGCTGTTGATATGGCCCCATCCAGGTCTATGCATAGATGAAAGGTATTCAAAATCCATGGACCCCTTATGCCTGTGCCTAAGCAAAGGGGCTGTGCCTGCTCTGAGTTCCTGGCTTAGGGGAGCTGGCAGATTATTTTTTCCTGTTTGTTAATTTGTTCCCTCTCCAAAGCTGGAAAAATGACTCAGGACATGTGACAGGTCCACTTCTGGCCCAGGGGATGCGACAATAGCTGAAGCCTGCCCAGGATTCAGTGCAGAGTGGGGAGGAGGCAAGTAAATGGAAGAGAAGTTCTTCCCAAAGGGAGTGTTTTTTGATCCATGCAGTAGGTTAGATGCATGTACGTATCTTTTGCCTATTGAGAGCCATTTTTCACTGGTTTTTCAGGCTTGAGTATACTCTCCACCACTTGGTCTCTCCCAATGTGGAAAACACATCCTGAGTGCCACTGCTTGCCTCACCATGCACACCAGCAGATCCAGCCTACAGGGTGCCAGTTCCTGCCAGGTCAGGTCTGGCAACTCCTCGCTGCTTCTGAACAGTCTCCCCCTCCCCCAGCCAGTCAGTCCGATTCCTCAAATTTGCCTTTGATTTTCAGGGCTCCTAGATTGTCATATATAATTGATTCACTTTTTTTTTTTTTTTTGCTGGTTTTGTTGTAAGAGGGACCACAGGAAGTGTCTGACTACTCCTCCATCTTGGAACCGCTTCCTAGATCCTCAAGTAGTTGTTTTTTTAAGTGTCCAGAGTTGATGGAGGTAGGGGGTTACTTGGCCACACCATCTGTGAAGCCAGCTGCTTTGGTTTTGATCCCACTTTATCATTTATTACCTGTGTGAAATACAAGTATATAATTTCTCTTTGTCTTGTTGGTTGCCTTCCAATTGATTCCATCTCGTGGCAACCCCATGTAGTTTCCTTGTCCATAGGTGAGAAAATAATATTATCCATGGTTAGGGTTGTTGAAAGGATTATATGACATACTACATCTAAAGGAAAATATTTTCATGCCATATCTGTGTTATTTCTGTGCCATTTTTGAGATTTCTCCCAATACATTTAGCTATTTCCTCAATGAATGATTACTGTGATTCATTTCAATTTTACAGGCAATCTATCATATTATATAGCACTAGAAGGAATTCACTGATAAATTTTCATAGATGTATTAAAGTCCTGAAGTTAAGAGTAACTATTCTCATTTCAGGTTATGTTTCCCTAGTTATTCAAATATTATATTACATTGTGTCTTATTTCCAATGCACCGTATATTACAATTTTTAACTACTTCATGAACAGTTAGAACTGCATTTATAGTTTTCACCAATCACTTTCAAATGTTTTTTACAATTCTTTATTCTTAGATAAAAAAATATGTTAGCATTAGCCTTTTTACTTTTTACAGTCAGCTGTTGGAGAAATATTTACTGAATACCCACTATTTCATATTACAAAGATGTGATGCTGACAGAATCTTGTAACATTTTGGTTGGTGTTCAAAATATTTATTTTATAAATTTATCTTTATTTGGATTAAAAAAACTAATGTCTACAGTAATGCGTAAATATGATTGTATAGCAGTACATTAGCATTCTCTACAGCAGTTAGCAAAATCTTTGAGGCCAGAAAAATAAATCAAGTGTTCCCCAAGGCATGAATAAGAGGAGAATCCTTTTAGTTAGAATTTGAAGCCAAGAAGCAAAAAAGAACTCACAAGGGTTGAAACAAAGGCTTATTTTTTGCATGTAATAAAAACTCAGATGTAAGTAGCCTGGGGCTGATGCGGCCTCTTAGGGTGGTTAACAAGGACCCAGAATCCTTCAACTAATCTGTTCCTCCATTATGAGCACATGGCTTTTGTCCTCCTGGTTGTGAGAGATGGCTGCTATACTTGCTAAGGTTGTGTTTGCATTCCAAGAGGTTAAGGAGGGAAGAGTGAAAGATTAACGCGTGTGCCAGATGAATTGGTCCCACTTTGTCAGAAGTACAATTGCTCCAAAAATCTCCCTCCCCCTTCAGCAACTCAGTGTAGAGTTCACTGGCAATAATTGGGTCATATGGCAAGGCCATCTGGCAAGGTGAACATTTCATTTGTGCACAATGCTACTCCAAACAAAATTGGAATTCTGTTAGTAATAATGAAGAGAAGAATGGATATTTAGAGAGCCAGAAGTTTTCAAACATGGGTAGGCATAATTGTGGGGCATATGAAGATTTTCTGAGGAAGACTTTGGAATTATTTTGTGTATGTATTATACGTATATTTATATATCTGTATCTATATCTGGAAACCCCTGGTGGTGTAGTAGTTAAGAGTTCAGCTGCTAACCAAAAGGTCAGCTGTTCAAATCCACCAGGGATTCCTTAGAAACCCTATGGGCAGTTCTACTCTGTTCTGTAGGGTCCCTATGAGTCAGAATTTACTCAACAGCAACAGGTTATATATATATCTATATATATTCTAAATGTGATCTGTCCAAAAACACATCTGAGATCGAGGTATTATTTTAAAAAAAACAAAAAACAAAAAAACAAACTACAGCTGCCATCGAGTTGACCCTTCATAAGATTTTCAATGGCTGATTTTTCAGAAGTAGATTGCCAGGCCTTTCTTCCCAGGCACTTCTGGGTGGACTCAAGCTTTCGCTTAGGGACTCTCAAGACATGATACCAGTTTTCTTTTACAGCCTTCTCCCACCTTGCAAAGACTGCGTAACTATCACCAGTCTGACGCTTTGCCCAGGAGATATAAAAACCTCTAGCACACAAGTAAAGGGACCAGTCAAAACAGTGGTATCACAAAGCCTCAGAGTCTCCTTTAATTAAGGCAAAATCATGCTGGCTGGGCTTCCAGTCTTTCCATATATTATGCACATTTTTTGTAAGGGCAAAGTATGGTATTAGAAATGAGTGGTTTGTGCCTCCAAGCCAATGTTTTGGAAGAGCCTTTGAGAGTAAAATAAGAGCAGCTGTAAGGATTATTGAAGGCAGAAGTAAGCATTTTACTCTTTCACAGCAACAAAGTTTGTATCTTATCTATCTGTTTATCTATAGCTATCTCTCTACTGGTGGCATATCATATGCATGTGAAAGCTGGACAATGAATAAGGAAGACCGAAGAACTGATGCCTCTGAATTATGGTGTTGAAGAAGAATATTGAATATACCACGGACTGCCGGAAGAAGGAACAAATCTGTCTTGGAAGAGGTACAGCCAGAATGCTCCTTAGAAGTAAGGATGGCGAGATTTCATTTCATATACTTTCAATATGTTATCAGAAGGAACCAGTCCCTGGAGAAGAAGGCCATGCTCGGTAAAGTAAACGGTCAGCAAAAAAGAGGAAGACCTTCAACGAGATGGATTGACATAGTGGCTACAACAATGGGCTCAAGCATTTGAGGATGGCGCAGGACCAGTCAGTGTGTCTTTCTGTTACACATAGGGTTGCTACAAGTCAGAACCGACTCGACAGCACCTAACAACAACACTGGTGGCATTGGTGGTTCAGTGGTACAATTCTTGCCTTCGATGAGGAATACCCATATTTGATTCCTGGTCAATGTACCTCACGTGCAGCCACTACCTATCTGTATTGGAGGCTTGTGTGTTGCTATGATACTGAACAGGAGCTTCCAGACTAAGACAGATTAGGGAAAAAGGCCTGGTGATCTACTTCTGAAAATCAGCCTGTGAAAACCCTATGGATCACAACGGTCCCATCTGCAACCTATAATGGGGATGGTGCAGAACCGGGCAGCATTTCCTTTTGCTGTGCATGGGACCACTGTGAGTCAGGGGCCAACTAGATGGCAGCTAATAATAGCAACACTTTATCTATCTCTCTCTGTCTCTCTATCTATCTATCATCTATCCAACCATCCATCCATCATCTACTAAAATTAGAATTCAGAAGTAAGGTGGTTAACATAAAACCGTCGAGTCAATTTCAACTCCTAGAGACCCTATAGAACAGAGTAAAATTGCCTCCACAGGGTTTCCAAGGCTGTAATCTTCACAGAAGCTGACTGCCACATCTTTCTCCTGCAGAGCAGCTGGTGGGTTCAAATTACCAAACCTTCAATTAGCAGCCAAATGCTTAACCACCGTGCCACCAGGATTCCTTGGTAATTAATATAGGGATACAGATAAATAATGTTTATTTGAACTGAAAGATGAAATAATATTTTTCTGACAAAAAATTACGGTGGTTTTGTTAGAATCAGTTTGATAATGAGGATTGGATTTGGCAGTTAAGTTATGTAGTGAACGTTTTTGATAAATTCAATTAGGTAAATCTGAAGCTCCAGGGTTTTGAAGAAAACATTTTTAAAATACATGATAAGAGTATTTTATTTAAAAAAATTCACAATGATATTTTCAAATTAATAATATTTCAAGTTTCCGAATTCATAGCAGGTTAAATAAATGCCTCTAAGTGAAAGAATAACAGACCTACTTAGTAGTCATTGGGTAAGGCAAGGTAAATCCATTTTGTTATAGCATCAGGAGCTAAGAAAGTGAACAACTATAAAGACTAAACATCACAAATGCCTTTGTACATCAGGTGATTTCCAATACTCTGTTTTCAACAAAATTAAAGGAGGAACTAGTCAACTTGTCAGCTAACCATTAAAAAAATTTTTTTAATTGATCGCTTTGTGACTTTCGGTGTCTAAGTCAGAAGGATATATTTTTTTAAATAAGTAACATTGTTATAACAAAACTTCTTCCTATCCATCTACTTATATGATGTCTCTTAGTGTTTACGTATATAAAAATGAAACATAGGCATAAAATTGGTGGTGAACAGTCTTATACTACCAATAGATGATGTTCATTCATGGAAACATGAAATCATTGCAAATAAGCCCTGTGCATCTCATTTTTAAAAATAATTTCCAATAAAACTTTATGCTTTCCATTTAATAAT
>NW_004443957.1:5242760-5251218 GCF_000243295.1 Trichechus manatus latirostris | reverse complement strand
GATAATTGAATCCAAAAGAAATTATTTTTAACAGTTAACTCTTATGTCACCATTTTTTAAAAATACAAATACACATATTTCTGTATGTTGATGGACATCATATTGCTCTGGTATTTTAAAATCATTGGTTATATGGCATTTATATTCCATTAGATATAATTAATAACTTAACAGTTATATTTTTAAAAATGTATTTAAAATAGGATACTTTGCAACTATTAAAATTTGAAATGAGATGAAAAATTTTAGACGTCAACTTAAAAATATTCTGTTTTTCAAAATTCTTTTAGGAGGTACGCAGAGAAAAATGTTTAAAGACAGATAAAGACAATTACCAGTGTCTACCACGTTTTCCCACTCTGATATATTGTCACAAAGCTGTCATTTTTTTCCTTGCAATTTTTTTTATTATTTTAGTTTTTACATTGAAGCTTCTAATCTTTAATTCAGGTTTTGCATGTGATCCACTTTTATTTTTTTAAAGTTAGATGGCCAGTTGTGCTAGCAACATTATTGAGAAGTAATCCTTATACCACTGAACTTGATCTATTACATTTGTTATATATAAAGTCATATATACTGGGATCTGATTCTGGATTCTCTATACTGTAACGTCGATCTCTTTATCTAGAACTTTACCAATAGCTTACTGATTTGATTACAGTGGTCTTATATATCTTCATTTTTAAATTATTTTGTTGTGTTTTAGGTGAAAGTTTACACAGCAAATTAGGTTTATGTTTAACAATTTTTATACAAATCGTTCTGTGCCATTGTTTACAATTTTTCCAGTGGGTCAGCATTTTCATTATTTCTATTCTGATTGTTCTGTTTCCATGGATCTAGCTTCTCTTCCTCTCATCTTTGCTTTTAGGTAAATGTGGACCTTTTGATTTCATATTGTTTAATTGTTTAAGGGAGCACATTACGCATGGGTAATATTATTTATTTTATAAGCCAGTCTATTATTTGGAAAGATGACCTTCAGAAACAGCTTTAAATCCAAGTTCAACGGGTATCTCAGGGCAAAAGGCTCGGGTATTCTTCTAATCTCTATTGGTCCAGTACGTCTGGCCTTTTTTAGGAATTTGAGTTTTGGTCTACATTTTTCTCCCATTCTCTCTGGAACCTTCTATTCTGTCCCTGGTCAGAATGATCAGAAGTGATAGCCGAGCACCAGCTAGTTCTGGTCTCAGGTTAGAGGAGGTTGTGGTCTGTGTGGACTATTAGTCCAGTGGACTAGTTTCTACTTTGAGCCTTTGATTTCCTTCATTCTCTTTTGCTCCATGGGAGTAGAGAACAATAGTTGTATCTTAGATGGCCCCTCGCAAGCTTTTAAGATCCCAGATGATACTCACCAATCTAGGATATAGAACATTAACTTTGTGAACTATGCTATGCCAATTGACTACACTGTCCTCCTGAGGCTATGGTCCCAAGCCTTCTAATTAAATCAGTGCTGCGGATTGTTTGGATATATCTAGAAAGCCTCTGTAACTGTGCCCTTCAAGTGGTTTGTTATTTATATGGGTATATATGCAGCACACACAAACATGTATATACATATGCCTACAGATACACCTATACATGCTCGTGCATTTACTCGTGTATGATATGAAGAAACATTTCTCCAAAGAAGATATACAAATGGTCAAGAAGCACATGAAAGGATACTCAACGTTAGTCATTAGAGAAATACAAATCAAAACCACAATGAGATACCACTTTACACTCACTAGGCTAGCTATGATCCAAAAAAATAGAAAATAACAGGTGTTAACAAGGATGTGGAGAAATTGGAACCCTCACACATTGCTGGTGGGAATTTAAAATGGTGCAGTTGCTCTGGAAAACAGTTTGACACCTTTTCAAAAAGTTAAACAGAATTATATAACCCAAAAATTGCACACTAAAACAAGTGTTCAAACAAGAATTTGAACACGAATGTTCATTGCAACACTATTCACAATAGCCAAAAGGTGGGAACAACCCAAAAGTCCATCAACAGATGACTGGATAAACATGTTTTACTCAGCCATAAAAAGGAATGAAGTTCTGATACATGCGTCAACATGGATGAACCTTGAAAATATTGTTAAGTGAATTAGCCAGTCATAGAAGACCACATATGATTCAATTTATATGAAATGTCTAGAATAGACAAACGTGTAGACACGGAAAGTAGATTAGTGGTTACGTGAGTCTGGGGATGGATAGGGGAATAAGGCCAAAACAGCTAAAGGGTTCAGGTTTCTCTTTGTGGTGATGAAAATGTAAAATTGACTGTGGTGATGATTGCACATATCTGTGAATATACTAAAAACATTAAATTGTAAACTTTAAATGGATTAATGGTATGGCATGCAAATTACATCTAATAAAGCTGTTCTTATTTTTATTTTTTTAAGACTAGTAATACTAAATGTTGACAAAAACATGGAGCAAACAGATCTCTCATACGTTGCTAGTTGTTGTTAGCTGCTGTGACTCGAAAATGACCCCATACACAATGGGATTGGATATTGTGAGCCATAGAGTTTTCATTAACTGATTTTTGGAAGTAGATCACTAGGCCTTTCTTCATAGTCCATCTTAGTGTGGAAGCTCTGCTGAAACCTGTTCAGCATCATAGCAACACTCAAGCCTCCACTAACTGATAGAGTGTGGCTGCAAATGAGGTGCATTCGCCAGGAATTGAACCTGGGTCCCCCTCATGAAGGAGGGAATTCTTCTACTGAACCACCATTGCCCTCTACATCGCCGGTAGGAGCATAAAACAGTACAATTTTAGAAAACTGTTTGCCAGGTTGATGTTATTTTTTGTTGTTATTGTTGCTTTTTAGCATATATAAACATACATCTACCCTATGACCCAGAAATTTTACTCCTAGCTACCACAAATAAATTAAAACATACATCCACAAAACCACTTGTACAAGAATGTTCATAGCAGCATTATTCATAATAGCCTGAAACTGGAAGCAACCCAAATGTCCATGAACCAGAAAATGGCTAAATACATTGTAATACAGTCATACTCAGGAATCAAAAAAAACTACTAATATACACAAAAATATGGATGAATCTCAAAATAATTATATTGAGTGAAAGAAGCCAGACATAAAGGAGTGCATATCATATGATTTATATAATGTCCAAGACAGGCAAAACGTTGAGAAATGTAGTCCCTGGGATCGGGGGATGGAAAGGGACACAAGGAAACTTTCTAGGGTAATGGAAACATTATCTTGGTTTTATGTGGTGGTTACATAAAACCGTTGCCATTGAGTCGACTCTGACTCATGGCAACTCCATGTGTGTCAGAGTAGAAATGTGCTCCACAGGGTTTTCAATGGCTGATTTTTCAGAAATAGATCTCCAGGCCTTTCTTCCAAGGTGCCACTGTGTGGACTGGAACCTCCAAGCTTTTGGTGAGCAGCTGAGTGCATTAACCATTTGCAACATGGGTATATACAATTGTCAAAACTCATAAACCTGAACATCTGTGCATTTTATTTTATGTAAATTACACCAAAATTCAATAAAATAAGTACAATAAAAAATGTATTGGGAAGAGCAAGGTAAAGGGCACACTGGCTAATGGTTATGGCTTCTATTTATATGGCAGGCATGTGTACATGATTAGAAACCTAAGGGTTCCTCTCTGTAATCCTCAGTGCGGTCATACAACTTTATTGTTATTACCAGTTTACAAATGAAGTGCTGAGGCTGAGAAAGGTTAAGTGACCTTCCAAAGTCACCAGCCTAGTAAAAGGCAAGTTTCCACTGTCCCCTGAAAGGCAAAAAGGCACATAAAGAAGGGGCTCAAGCCTGAAGACAAATTTGACTGGTTCTGTGTTTAATTGGGAGTCCCTAGGTGGCACAAATGGTTGAGTGCTAGACTACTAGCCAAAAGGTTGGCGGTTCAACCCCACCAAAAGGTGCTTTGGAAGACAAGCCTGGGGACCTGCTTCTGAAAGATCACAGCCTTGCAAACACCATGGAGCAGTTCGACTCTGCACACATGGGCTCACCATGAGTCAGAATCAACTTGACTGCAACTAACGACAACTATGTTTAATTATTTAACTTGGGGCTTAAGTACTTTAGCCCACAAGGTTCTGAAGAGCTTTAAATTTTCTTAGGTACAGAAACAGAGATGAAATATTCAAAACTTTCTAAATGCACTCTGCTTCAGGGAACAAATATGGAGAGACAATACTTCAACATTGCCGTTGAAGCACAGAAGCTGTGACAGGCTGGCGGTAATTGCTATGTTTATAAACTTCCCTTTCTGATTATTAACATAAGGTCCTATGAGTCAGATTGGTAAGATGAATTCATTACATGTTCTAGGTCTATAATAGGCAATTATTTATATTTATATAAACCATATCCCTTCCTCTTAGTATAGTCCAGTTTCTCGGATTATATAGTCAGCCCACAGATTGAATAAGTATGGTGAGAGGATACAATCCTGACACATGCCTTTCCTGATTTTTAAACCACACAGTATCCCCTTGTTCTGTTAGAACAACTGCCTCTTGGTCTATGTACAGGTTACTCATGAACACAATTAAGTGTTCTGGGATTCCCATTCTTCCCAATGTTATCCAAAATTTGTTATGATTTACACAGTCAAATGCCTTTTGGTAGTCAATAAAACACAAGTAAACATCTCTCTGCTATTGTCTGCTTTCAGCCAAGATCTATCCAACATCAGCAATGATATTCCGTATTCCACGTCCTCTTCTGAATCTGGCTTGAATTTCTGGCAGTTTCCTATTGATGTACTGCTGCAACCATATTTGAATTATCTTCAGTAAAATTTTACTTGCATGTGATATTAATGATATTGTTTGATAACTTCCGCATTCTGTTGGATCACCTTTCTTTGGAATGGACATGAATATGGATCTCTTGGCCAGGTAGCTGTCTTCCAATTTTCTTGGTATAGACAAGTGAGCGCTTCCAGGTTTGCATCTTTTTGTTCAGACGTCTCAATTGGTATTCTGTCAATTTCTGGAGCCTTGTTTTTTGCCAATGTCTTCAGTGCAGCTTGGATTTCTTCCTTCAATACCATCGGTTCTTGATCATATACTACCTCCTGAAATGGCTGAACATTGACCAATTATTTTTGGCACTGTGACTCTGTGTATGCCTTCCATTTTCTTTCAATGCTTCCTGCATCATTCAATATTTTGCCCATAGAATCCTTCACTATTGCAATTCTAGGCTTGAATTTTTTCTTCAGTTCTTTTACCTTGAGAAATACTGAGCGTGTTCTTCCCTTTCGGTTTTCCAACTCCTGGTCTTTGCACTTTATACTTTGTCTTCTCTAGTACACTTTGAAATCTCTGTTCAGATATTTTACATGATCATTTCTTCTGTTCACTTTAGCTACTCTATTTTCAAGAGCAGGTTTCAGAGTCTCTTCTGACATCCATTTTGGTCTTTTCTTTCTTTCCTGTCTCTTTAATGACCTTTTGCTTTATGTCCTTTATGTCATCCCACAACTCATCTGGTCTTCGGCCACGAGTGCTCAATGCACCAAATCTATTTTTGAGATGGTCTCTAAATTCAGGTAGGACATACACAAGGTCGTACCTTGGCTCTCATGGACTTGTTCTAATTTTCTTCAGTTTCAAGTTGAACTTGCATATGAGCAATTGATGATCTGTTCTGCAGTTGGTCCCTGGCCTTGTTCTGACTGATGATATCAAACCTCTCCATCATCTCTTTCCACAGATGTAATCGATTTGATTCCTGTGCATTCCATCTGGCGAGTCCACGTGTATAATCACTGTTTATGTTGCTGAAAAAAGGTATTTCCAATGAATAGGTTGTTGGTCTGGCAGGATTCTATCATGCGATCTCCAGCTTTGTTTCTATCACCAAGGCCGTATTTTCCAAATTTTCTTCGTTTCCAACTTTTGCATTCCAATCACCAGTAATTATCAATGCATCTTGATTGCATGTTTGATCAGTCTCAGACTGCAGAACAAGTGCTGTCACTAGGGTTAGTGTCACTCGGTGTTGTAACTCATGGTGTCACCCCCACATACCAATTACCACAATATTTTAGCTAAAAAACAGAAAAATTGACAAAATCAGTGACTATAAGAACACTAACAACAACAAAAACAACAGCGAGTGCTTGTAGCATCATTAAAATTGGGTAACAATGACAGCTATGACCAGAGCACATTAGAAGGTTCAGAAAGTAAATCAGCATAGAGTTTTAGCTTTGTAAGTATATTGATGCATGAAAGCTGAGCTTATGAACAAAAATTTTGTTGTTATAATTACAGGGATATTTTTATAAAAAAATAAATTTCTGCTGAAACTCTGCACAAAAATTTATAGACAGTCATTTTGGTGTCACCCTCTCTGATTGTCATCTGGTTCACTCTGCACTCCCAGCACCCCCCCCTCCAGTGATGCCACTGTGCAGAAGATTGTAAAAATCTGCAATTTCTTCATCTTTGGCATTAGTGGTTGGTACATAAATTTGAATAATAGTCATATTAACTGGTCTTCCTTGTAGGAGTATGGATATTATCCTATCACTGACAGTGTTGTACTTGAGGATAGATCTTGAAATGTTCTTTCTGACAAGGAATGTGATGCCATTCCTCTCCAATTTGTCATTTCCAGCATAGTAGATTGCCTGTAGTTGAGCTAATACCACCCACTTTCCATGTAGTTTGTCTTATACTTTGAATTGATGAATCTACCAGAAATAAAATGGATATATTTCCATAGCTTCTACAGTGCAATGAGCTGCTTTTATATGGCTTTTCTAGCCACGGTCTTGTAACTCCCACAAAATGGTTGACTAGGCCACAATCTTACAATGAATTGGTCAATTTCATGTGCAAATAGTGGCTTGAAAATCCACCCAATAAGATTGAGCTCCTTGGGATCCAGCTAGGGGATTGGTCAATTTACTATGCAAGTAACCTGTTGAAACCCGTTGCTGTTGAGTCTATTCTGACTCATAGGGACCCTATAGGACAGAGTAGAACTGCCTCATAGGGTTTCCAAGGAGCAACTGGTGGATTCAAACTGGTCCTTTTGGTTAGCAGTCGAATGCTCAACCACTGCACCACCAGGTCTCACTATGCAAGTAGTGCCTTGAAAATCCGCTCAATAAGATTGAGTCCCTTGCAATCCAGTTGAGGATTGGTTGGTTTTGCCATCCTCCTAGGCTTATATAAGGGCCAATCCCACAGAGGCTGGGGAGACCTCACTATCAGGAAGAGTCTGGAGCAGAGCATGTCCTTTGGACCTAGGGTCCCTGCACTGAGGACCTGCTAGACCCAGAAGAAGAGCTGTAACACTGAAGATGGAGAGAGAGTGGGCTGCTCGTGGTCAGCCGATGGAGACAGACAGTGGTGGTGGGCTGCTGGCCTATGGAGAGAGATGTCTGCAGTGGGCTTGCTGGCTCGTGGAGAGAGAGCTGGGCGCCTCTGTGCAGGAGGTTTGCCTGCTGCTAAAGAGATGTGCTGTAACGCCTGTCAAGGACAGGGGCCTGAGGGTGCTTCTTGCAACATGGCTCCCACTCCCCCACACTGGGCAGTGTGGTGGGAGCCACTCAGACCCTCGGGTAGCACAGGTCCTGGCAGCAAGAGAAAGAACCATAAGGGCCTGGGTAGCACTGCAGGAGCCAGCAGCAGCAGCCTAGAAGGACCCAGCAGCAGAGGCTCAGGAGATCCTGTGTAGGGGTCTTCTAGCCAGCAGTGAGGCCCAGCGATACCCAGAAGTAAAGCAGAAGGCTTGGGAGTCATGAAGGCCCCCTGGGCAGTGTGGTGGTGAATGCAGTGAGATGCAGAAGGTGAACACAGCATCTCATCTGAACCTCAGCACTCCTGCCCAGCGGCATAAGAATGGACATGGGTAATTTAGGCAAGGATAAGAGTTTCCCTTTTGAGAATCTGTTGTTATTGTTTACTGTTTCCTTTCTATGAATAATACTGTGTAAGTGTCTTGTGTGTCTGTCTCGATCACAGATTAACACAGCACTCATGGAATGATTGATGCCAGTGGGTGTACATGCCTCATTCTTAGCAATCTTATGGCTACCTGGAAGTTTGAGGTACAGCCTGCCTGCATGTGCAATGCAGATAGATAGATCACACAGCATCCCACATGAGGTGATGACTATGCATATTCTTTGTAAGCTGTTCTAAACTTTTGTACGATTATTAGTTACTCTACTTTCATGAGGAAGACTGAAGAAGAATTGGTATCTTTGAATTATGGTGTTGGCGAAGGATATTGAATAAATTGAAGGATAGTGAACAAATCTTTCTGAAGAAGTACAGCCAGAATGCTCCTTAGAAGCAAGGATGGCGAGACTTAGTCTCACATACTTTGGACATGTTATCAAGAGGGATCAGTCCCTGGAGAAGGACATCATGCTTGGTAAGGTAGAGGGTCACTGAAAAAGAGGAAG
>NW_004443957.1:5234935-5235613 GCF_000243295.1 Trichechus manatus latirostris | reverse complement strand
GGTAGGTGAAGACCCTGCTTAATGAGCAGAGCAGTGTCAAATGTCACAAAGCTGCCACTTCACAGCTGAAACAGTTGAAGTTAGATGTTAGGTATATACCCTGTTGTACTGTGGTAATGAGGGCCTACAGTGTTGAAATGGGCCCACACAAGTCTATGTGGGGGAAAGGCACTCAAAGTCTGTGGATCCCTTACGCCTGTGCCTAGGCAAAGGACCTGTGCCTATCCTGAGTTGCTGGCTTAGGGGAGCCAGCTGTTTATTTTTTCCCCCTCTTTGCTAATTTGTTCACTCTCGAAGGCCAGGAGAATGGCTCAGGGTGCGTGATGGATCCTACTTCCTCCAGCCCAGGGGACTCGGTAATTGCTGAAGCCTGTCTGGGACCCCGCGCAGAGCAGGGAGTGGGGAGGTAAATGGGAGAGATGTTTTTCCCTAAGTGGGGTGTTTTTGATCTGCGTGGTAGTCCGAATGCAAGTACTTATCTTTCACCAGTTGAGGGCTGCTTCTCACTGATTCTGGGTGGCCGAGTAGACTCTCTGCCACTGGGTCTCTCCCAGTGTGGAATACACCTCCCGAGCACTGCTGCTTGCCTGCCTCACTGCTCATCCCCAAGCTGATCAGGGCTGAAGGGCTCAGGCTTTTGCCGGGTCAGGTCTGGCAACTCCTTGCTGCTTCTGAACC
>NW_004443957.1:5233420-5234576 GCF_000243295.1 Trichechus manatus latirostris | reverse complement strand
TATTACCCCTCTTACCATCTCCCACCTTTATTGCAATTTTACCCAGTTGAAATTCTTTCTACATTGAACATTTTCCTCTTGCTTGCACTCACTTCAGTCTTCTGTGGGACCTTCCAGAACATGCCATGCACTTTTAAGTTCTTACTACATTCTTCAGAGCTTAATGATCTGTTTTCTTTCAAGCTTGGCTCTCACTCTCAGCATCACCCCAAACACTGAACTCCTCTTCAGTTAAATGGGCAAGTTTGTTGTTGAAATTCATATCCTTTAAAAACCAGAAGGGCTGTCAATGTTTTATTGTGTTCCTTCTGTTTTGTGTTTTAGCCTTGATGAAGATATCAAGCTTCTTGAAAATAAGGAAATGCTGCCTTCTTGAACAGAAACCAAGGTGAGCCCTGTAAAATGATCCCCTGTTGGGAAGGAACAGCTGGACTCCAGTAGCCCCCCCAAGATTCAGTCTGTAGCTGACCCTTCATGAAGGCCCCAGGCAGAGAATGACAACATCTTTGACAATGAACTAGTCATTATGCTGAGACTATGATGCTCGGAGAGATCTTTTGTTCCTGTACAATTCCACTTCATTGATCTGAATGACTGTTCTTGTTCCAGACCACATGTCTTTATTGTTGTTGCTTTCTAATGCTTTTGTATTTGATAGGAAAGCAGTTGACACTTGAGTGGATCATATTCTGCATCACTGCCTGATATTTTCCAGCAGTTGTTAATGAATAAACATGACCCATATCAGTTCTCTAATTAAATTAACCCACTTCATTTTCATGTCACAAAATCAAGTTAGTTAATCAATTGCCAGCTTGCTGAGCCCAAAAGTTGAGAGACACAAGAAAATATAAAATATAGTTGAGGAGATGAACAATCTATTCCTTTATATAACATAAATGAGTTTTGCACAAGCAAAAGCACAGAGGTGAAAAGCATCTTTTCAAGTACAGGATTTGACAAGCACTTTGGTATTGCTAAGCACAAGGTGTGAAGTGAGGAATGGTGGGAGGTGAGGCTAGAGAGGCAGAGAAGCAGTGCCCTTGAAAGAAGGCCCCTGCCTGGTCTCAAACATTAGAACACCCTTCTCTGCCCTTCCTTTGGCCACACGCTTCTCCACAGAGTGAAGAATCTACAGAACCAAGGACATGTGCAC
>NW_004443957.1:5230493-5232903 GCF_000243295.1 Trichechus manatus latirostris | reverse complement strand
GGGCCTTCGTTTTCACTGTAGACTCTAATGTTGTTAGAGGTGAGCCTGCAGAGGAGGGTCTTGTGTGGCACATGTATCCTGCCTGAGGGCAATGGGCACCTCTGCAGGCACTTTCCTAGGTCAGGGATTTAGATATAGAAAGATCTCCTTCTAAAGTGTGGAGCTTGGCGGTGAGCAGGCAAAGGCAAAGCTGGAAGCAGGGAAGCTGGTTAGGGAGCTGTTGACATAGTTTAGGTAAAAGATGATGAAGGCTTAAATGAAGAGGCTGAAAATAGGAATGGAGAGGAGGAAATGTAGTAGAGAAATATTTAAGAGCAAAATCAGCAAGGATACTTTGGGCCTCACTTGTCAGAGAAGAAACATCTTCTATCGCATAAGCAAGCATTTAAGGTGAGCGATGGGCAGAGCTGGGCTTGCCAGTGACAGCCATAGGGAGCTGGGGAGTGTCCTAAACAGAACCTGAGCTTCAGATACAATAGTTCCTATGAAGAAGTATTTGTTCCAACATCCCACCTGTATTAGTTTCCTATTGCTGCTGTAACAAATAAGCACAAACTTAGTGGCTTAAAATAATACAGATTTATCAACTCACAGCTCTGGAGATCAGAAATCTGACGTAGGTCTCACTAGGCTAAATCAAGGTGTTGGCAAGCCTGAGTTCTTTTCTGGAAGCTCTAGAGGGAAAATCCTTTTCCTTGGCTCTTCCAGATTCTAGAGGCTCCCTACATTCTGGAACCCTTCTTCCATCTTCATAGACACAAATGGCAGGTTGAGTCTTTCCCACGTTGAATCACTCTAATCTTCTCTCTGCCTCCTGCTTCCACTTTTAAAGACCTTTCTGATTACATTGGACCCACTCAGACAGGGTAATTTCCTTATTTTAAAGTCATCTGATTAGAAATCTGAATTCCATCTGCAACCTTAATTCCCCCTTGCCATGTAACATAACATATTCACAGATTACAGGGACTAGGGCATGGACACCTTTGGAGGAGCATTATTCTGTCTACCACACCACCTCAGTACTTGCTTCCTGCCACCCAGGGCCCTATACTTGGGGTCATTCATTAGTGAATTAGTGAAGCTATCTGTAGTTGGGCAAGATATTTCACTGTTTTATAGAATTTGGGACAAAATGCATTTAATTATGTTTTAGAACTTAGTATAGAGTTTTCTAAAAACTTCACTTGTTTTAGGTAATTCGAAGATGTGGAGCCCAGAGGATATGCTGCCTGTTGTGTTCATCACCAGGGCTCTTCTTCCGTGTGGCTGGGTAGATGACACTGTCTGTAGGGAGATTTGAAGGTACTGTCTTTCTCTAAATTTTTGCTCTTACCTCAGGCCACTGCTACAAAGTCATTTCTGAAGGTTGATTTCTACCACTCCAGAGGTAACCTGCTAAAATTCACTCCCCTAAAATGGGTTACCAGATTATTTTACATGCAGCACGATAAATGTGGCCTGTGCAGACATTTAAAGACAGAGGAGAGAAGAGTAAAGAGAACTGTCTAGACTGTGTGTCTTGGTGGTACAATACTAGGGAGCACAGGTTCCCTTGGGTGGGGGTACACAGCACACGAAAAGGGGATGAGAGAGTGGGAGGCCCCAGAGTGGGAGGCCCCAAACTGGCCTTCTTTGTAACCAAAGTCTTTGATACATTAGATTAGTACCGAGGAATCAACACTCCCCAGGCATAGGAGGCAGATGCGTTATTTTTACTGCTTATCTGCTTTTCCTATTGGGGAAGAGAAATAAGGTAAGAGGGAATCTCTGTGCAGCAGTGGACTGAATGATCAGAGGAAGCAGCCTAGGTGATGGAAGCCCCCAAGACAGATGGCCAGCCATCAGTTTTTTCTCAGGCCCAGCCCTACCTCATCAGCAGAGACTTGGGGAGTAATTCACAGCATCATATATAATTTCTGAAGAAGCTTTGTGGGCAAAAGCAATACATGGGGCACAGTGGAAAGAATTAGAGGCCTGGACTTTGAGAAGGTTTTCTGTGCACGAATATTTTCAGAGATTGCTTTGGTTCCGACCCTGTAGTTACTCAGCTGCAGAACACTGTGATTTACTGTGGAGTTGTTAGTATTTCAGATAGAGTTCCTATTGATTCTCTTCTCCACATCTTTCTCCCAAACCTAAGAAATACAATTTCAAAAAATCTGTTAAATGTGTTGTGTGGGCTGCAAATTTAAGCTTACAAGAGACACAGAATTGCAAAGGAAACTTCTTATGGTGAAGACGGTTTCACCAAACAGTACATACGAAGTATAATACTTTAGATTACTAGTTAAACATCCAAATATCAAATTTATTGTTTGATACAATGTATGTGACAGCAATAAGAAAAGAACCTTCACTCTTTTAATATTTACTAACTCTATTTAATATTTTAAAAGTTTTAATGGAA
>NW_004443957.1:5227205-5229647 GCF_000243295.1 Trichechus manatus latirostris | reverse complement strand
GGAAAACTACTGATTTAATGTTTTCAAATAATAAAATGAATAGATATTATTGGATGTTGGATGATAACAATTGTTAGGGATACAGTGAGGGGGTGTGGAGACCTGAATCCTACATGTTTTCATCTGCTTCACCCTGCACTTCGTGGCTAAGGGAACATGTAAACAATAAATAACTGTCAAATTAGAAATGAAGGGCCACTTTATCAATAGATGATAAAGTTTCTGATCTTCCCCCTGTGTCTTCCATACAGGGCTTCTTTAGTTAAACCATGTTGAAAATGCTGGCTATGCTTGAGAGTAAAGTGGGGTCTTTTTATTCCTTCCACACTCTAAAGTGGCCATTACGGACAACAAGCTTGACTTACCCTCCTAGTCACAGATTTAGAGGAATTGGATGAGACTTGGGGGGAGGGAGATTTTAGCCAGGCCTGTTGAAGCCCTCCTTGCTTTGAAGTACAAGAGGAAATGTGCCTTTCATTAGTCTTTTTAAGATCAGTTAAAATGCTGCCCATTGAATGCACTAACCAACCAGTTGCTGTCGAGTTTACTCCAACTCATGGCAACCCTCTGTGTGTCAGAGTAGAACTGTGCTTCACAGAGTCTTCAATGGCTGATTTTTCAGAAGTAGTTTGCCAGGCCTTTCTTCTGAGGTGCCTCTGGGTGGAGTCAAACCTCCAACCTTTCATTTAGCAGCCAATCACGTTAACCATTTGCGCCACCCGGGGATTCTTTGAATGCCCTAGGCCCTGGATAATCATGGTAGAAACTCCTACTCTTGTGAATTTGTTGGAGGTGGGGTGGAGGTAGGGGCAGCAGCAGCCAGGGAGGGTGTGGAGAAAGGCAGATGCAAAGGAGCTTAGATGTGCCCCTGAAAGATGGAGGGAGAAGAAGAAACTTCTTTTCCTTGATAATGCTGGGGACAATGATGCAGCAAAAGGCCACTTAGTTGCTCAAGGAAGCACAATTAGACTGCATGACAAGACTCCAAGGGCCACCACAGGTTGTGCAGTGTCCTTGACAAATCAGTGTGTCAGCACCATTCTGGCAACTCAATCTCATGAAAGAACTACTGTGCCAGCAGTGAACATGATCTGCTCACTAGTCTGCTTTCCTGGAACTGGGGCCTAGTCACAGGGCTTCAGGGTGACCCCATAAATGCAAAGCCCAGAGCTCCTTGGGGCATCTGGTCAACCCCACTGCAGGGAAGGGAGTCAGAGAGTGCCCCCAAAAGTAGAAGTGAGACCTGGACACATGCAGGTCTTTGTCCATGCTCAAGACACTCCTTCTGGAGAGCGCTGCTGGCCCTAGTCAGACCCAGGCAATGGAGGAGGACTTAAACATTTTGAGGAAGACACTCTATTCTTTAACCTCTGAAAGCAAGGACTATACCTGCTATTTTAGTTATCTCTATTTCCCTTTTCCTGTTGCAAATCCTGTTCACTTTAACAAACCTGGTTTGATCACCTGCCTACCTGGCACTGTACATGAATAGGGATAGCAAAAACACTACTTTTCAAGAGCCAGGTGGTGGCTTCTGCTCCCTAGGTAGTATCATATCACATTTGTGAGAGTAGACTCTGGAGTTGGACCAGATTATTTCATATCCAGTACTACATGGGGTAAGTAACTTAACCTCTGTGCCTGAGTTTCCCCATTTTTAAAAATGAGTTAATTACAGTACTTACTTCTGGTATATTATAAGTGTTTGCAGTGTGGTCTTCCCAAAACAAACTCTAGTCCTATTTAAGGAAAACATTATTTGACAGAATTTGTTAGACTCTTTCTCTTAGGCTCAGTTCTCTAGAGAAGCTTGTAAATATATATAGAGAGATTTCTATCAAGAAAATGGCTCATGCGGTTGTAGAAGCTGGAATGTCCCAAGTCCATGGGTCAGGATAGAGGTGTGTCCTGATTCACATAGCCACAGGGGCTGATGAACCCAAGATTGGCAGGTCAGAGAGCAGATATCTTGCTCACAGGCTGCAAAGACTGACAAATTCCAAGAACAGCAGGCAAGACCACAGGTAAGCTGCTGGCTCGAGTCCTGACAACCAGAGTCAGATGAACAGGAATCAGCTGCAGGATCCAGAGCGAGAAAAAACCCATGAACCTTGCCAGAATGTCTACTTATATTTGATGCAGGCCACACACCCAAGGAAACTCCCTTTCAAATGATTGGCTACTCAAATCAGATCCCATCATAGAGATGATCACATTATATTAAATCTCATCATGGAAGTGATCATAACATTATATGACTGCCAAACTACTGAGAATTATGGCCTAGCCAAGTTAACACACAATCTTAACCATCACAGTCCACCTCTTGTCAATTTGGCACCTATACACATGTCAAACCACACACAGTCTCTGAATAAAGACAATTATAAAGTCATTCTTGTGCCTAACATGATACAATGAATACACATACAACCAAAACTG
>NW_004443957.1:5225007-5225912 GCF_000243295.1 Trichechus manatus latirostris | reverse complement strand
GTGAGTGGAAGTCCATGTTGCTCAGCCCATGCATAACCTCCATCCCTGCCACCATGGCCACTTTGTTCATGAGCCCATTGAGCAATGATGGGAGTGACTGGGGAAAGAGGATGACTGGTTTACACAGAATGCGTCATCCTGTCCACTTGATTGTTAACATTCTCCTCTGTGGAAGTCACCCTTTGGTGAGCATTCACAGGGGACACAAATATCTTCGCTTCTTTGGCCCATTCACAGAGGTCTATCCACATACCTCTTCCGCATAAATCTTTGTCTCCAATTTTCCAATTATGTTCCTTCCAAGTCCCTGACCATCCAGCCAAACCATTGGCCACAGCCCATGAATCAGTATACAATCACACATCTGGCCATTTCTCTTTCCAAGCAAAGTGAACAACCAGGTGCGCTGCTCAAAGTTCTGCCCATGGGGAGGATTTGCCTTACAGTATTTATTGACTATCAGTTTTGTGCCAGTATTCTGCCTTAGATGGAGTTTACCACCCACTGTGGGCTGCATTCTCAAGAAACCTGACTCCAGGAAGACCTGGGCCTGGTGCTCTGGGCACTGCTATCGGCCTCACATCATCCAGGAGACTGTGTGGACCCCATCCATTTACCTCTTAATGGTTTCATGTCCTCTTGAACTCTCTCTTCAAAGTTCTTTTTAACTTTCCCTTAATTGCCATTTCCACACATATTCCCCAGGTTTCTGTCTGTACATATTAGAAAAGTCAAGAGTTCTTTTGGAGGGTAGCATATCTCCTCCTGGATCACACTTTGTACTTCACCTTTTGGGGCTCATTGGGACTTAAGTCTAGTTATATGTCTAGAAGCCAAAATCGATAGTGGGGAAATGTTCTGAGAACATTCAGCATTGCCTTGCAAAGTATCTGCCTCAGATGATG
>NW_004443957.1:5218497-5219788 GCF_000243295.1 Trichechus manatus latirostris | reverse complement strand
CTTTGTCATCATCTCCTCAAGGGCTCCCTGTGAATAATCATTTCTGATCTCCCTAGCGTCACAGTCTTTGCTTTGGCACAGCTGCCCTTGGGTTCTCTGTTTAAGAATCTAGTCATGCCCCAGAATATCGCTGTTCTTTGCTTTGGTGATTAGAGGGAAGAAGGACCAAGACTACAGCTGCTGTCCTCCACGATTGCATTTTTTATTTTCCTAGTGCCACCAGCATCTCTTCTTTTTATTATCTTGGTTCCTCCCTCTATTCTCAGGTCATTTAGTATCAAAATGTAGATGGCACTACTTCTAGAAATGGTGAGTGACTACTGGGATCAATCTACCCACTCTGCTAACTTCCTGATTTGGTGCAGAAATGATATTTGGGATAAAACTTTGAAAAGCAAATGGCTATAATCATCATTCTTGTTTGATATGTGCACTCATCAGGGATATTGCAACAGTAGTCCTGAATTCAGTAGAATATTGGGCTATTTTATCTCTATTTCATTTAAAACATTATAACTCTTTGAAGGTGTAGATTTGCACAGTAGCTGGTCACATATGTCTATTTAAATTTAAATGAATTAAGATTAAATATAACTATAAATTTAGCTCTTCAGTTGCACTACTCATGTTTTAAGTGCACAGTAGTCATATATGGCTAGTGGTAACTATATTTGACAGTGCAGCTATAGTAAAGTTGCATCACTGCAGAATGTTCTGGACTCCCAGCTTTTCCAGAGGCAGGAACTAAGTTGTACATAAAGAGAAATCTCTAACAGTGTTGACTTGCTCATGATTGATATTACTAAACATATACAATAATGAATGAGTGCTTTTCATTTCACCCTTAGACAATGCTTCTTTTGTATTTAGCACTGTTTTCTCACTGCGCTTCCTTTTAGAATGAGAATTCTCCTTGGAGGGGAAATATATTACCTGATTGACCATTCTACCCTGCCCAGCTCTGCAGGTGCATACTGCAGTGAGAGAGGGCTGGGTGGGCATCAAGAGAGCCAAGTACTAGTTCTGGTTCTGCTAAGCATTATTCATTGTGATCTTGGACAAGGCCCTTCTCTTTGGGCATCAGATACTTTTGTGAAATGAGGGGATTGATGAACATGGTAAGATTTTATTGTTGTTAATCTCACATTACTTCACTTATAGTAATTTTCACTTAAATTTAAAAATTTAAATGAATAATAATTCAAAATAACCTTGCTAAGAGATGAAAGGGGAGCTAATCATTTGTTGTAATGAAACATAATCTTAATGTTGTCATATCTAACCCTAACAC
>NW_004443957.1:5215519-5216911 GCF_000243295.1 Trichechus manatus latirostris | reverse complement strand
GTTTCCTCTCCCCTTCCTCGCCATCAGTTTGCTGTGCTGTAGAGTGTGATTTGAGAACATAGTGAAAGGCCTCCATTCCCAAATATCTCTACATCTAACCTTGTCACTTTACAGGTCCCCTTGCTAAAATGGAAAGGTAGCATATAAAGAGATGATCATTCATTGAACACTTTTCTGCTCTCTCAGTCTAGAATGACTTCCCTGTCTTATTTATCCATCCTTCAAATTTAAGTTCAAATACCACTGTCTTCAGGAACTTTCCAGACATCTTATCCCCCTTCCCAGTTGTGATGAAGCTCATTTTCTTCATGGAAAAATGTTTGATATCCTAGAGAGCATGAACTGTGTCTCAGTCATCCTTATAGCCCAAAACAGGGTATTCTGAACATGGTACCAGCTCAATATAAAGTACTGAACTGAATGTATTTAAGACAGAGAGATTAAGAGCCTCTCCAGGGTGCCAGCTATCAGGATGAAACACTCCTTCAATGCAGAGATTAGCAAAGTCAACTATAAACTGCCTACAGGGAAAAAAATTGAGAAATAAAGGTTATATTGTATAGAATAAACGGGAAAGCAAGCAACCAAAGATGAAATACAATGTGTTGCATTTTCTATACCAGCAGCCGCCCGAATGGCTCCCACCTCCTCCGTTAGCTTGGCCCCTAAGGAGACAATAGCAGAATTTTAAATTCCAGCCTACCCACTTTCTGGATCCACACAGAAGCATACATAATATGAAAGAATCCCCTCCTGTGCTCACGCTCTTCTGTCTCAGGCAACTGTGGAACCAGCAAAACAAGATCCTTCTTTAAAAAAACCACAACATGGTTGGTGGTTAAAATTATGTTATGGCCTTTTTCCTTTATCAGGAGCATTCAACTAGCTAATTAACTGCCAACCTATTACTTCAGAGTTTTTCTAATAATTCACTTTCTGGTGATTATAAATCAGGGAAAAGGTCTTTACAAATTGCAGTTATAAGGCCCTGGATCAGGTCTATGTGGATAGAATCACTTTCTACCTCTATTGTCCTTCTCTGGTTCAGGGTATTTGCTCCCATTCCATCACCTCTGAAAGAAGCTAATCCCTTTGTCTACCCACCAAAGAGGAGCACACACATCTTTGTTGTTTTGCCATGTTGCTGCTGTTGTTAGGTGTCATTGAGTCAGTTCTGACTCAGCAATCCTATGTACAACAGAACGAAACGATGCCTGGCCCTGCACCACCCTCATAATTGTTGCTATGTTTGAGCCCATTGTGTGGCCACTATGTCAATCCATCTTGTCGAGGGTCTTCCTCTTTTCGTTGACCCTTTACTTTACCAAGCATGATGTCCTTCTCCAGGGACTGCTCCCTCCTGACAACATGTCCAAAGTACATAAGACAAAG
>NW_004443957.1:5213878-5214588 GCF_000243295.1 Trichechus manatus latirostris | reverse complement strand
TCCCTCAGGTCAGGATAAAACCTCTTTCAATGGAATTGGTGATAATTCTTAGTCTTCTGTTTGTAGATGTCTCTTCCGTTTGGGCATCTGGACTATCTGCTGTGAAATGGTTTGCAAGAGGGGCTGTACCCTAAGGCTCCACCTGGGCACGGATGATGATGGCCCCATTCAGTTGTTGTCATACACGGAGTAGCGGACTTTACGGTGTACTAATATTCACGGCCACCACAGGGCTGTGAGAAATTAACAGATGAGGAAACTGAGGCTCAGATAAAGGAATTAATGGATTCACATGGCAGCCACATTTCCTGTATTCTAACATGCTAGCAATTAGAAGGCTCATCATTGATTTAACAGCAGCTTCTCCAGAAGAAAAGGAGCCCTGGTGGTACCATGGTTAAGCACTCAGCTGTTAACTGAAAGGTCGGTGGTTCAAACCCCCCAGCCACTCTGCGGGAGAAAGATGTGGCGGTCTGCTTGTATGAAGATGACAGTCTTGGAAACCATGTGGGGCAGTTCTACTCTGTTTTATAAGGTCACTATGAGTTGAATTCAACCCGACGGCGATGGGAATGGATTTTTTTCCAGAAGAAAAGAGATACTCTCATAGTGAACATATTTATCAATAATGAGAGGGGCAGGACAGTATTAACAGTTTTTGAGTGTGTATTGCTATTAGGCATTGTTCAGAGCTCTCTACATGCATTAAC
>NW_004443957.1:5197936-5213234 GCF_000243295.1 Trichechus manatus latirostris | reverse complement strand
AAAGAAGAAAAGAAAGAAAACAGATTTATTATCGAATAAGCATTAAAACAGACGGTCATGCACATCACAGGTGATCTGCT
Organism: Trichechus manatus latirostris; assembly: GCF_000243295.1. Classification (NCBI taxonomy): domain Eukaryota; kingdom Metazoa; phylum Chordata; class Mammalia; order Sirenia; family Trichechidae; genus Trichechus; species Trichechus manatus. The sequence goes on along the minus strand of NW_004443957.1, from coordinate 5,213,154 downwards.
AGTGAGATTACAAAGACAAAAAGAAATCCCACCCTTTTTATATCGCCCAGTAGATATAATCCACCACATAACCATGTTCTTAGGTTAATGATAATTCGTCCTCATGTAAGAGGACGTGACATCTTGCTAAATGGTGACAGGGTAGCCATCTGTGCTAGTTAACTGCCTTTATCTAAAGGGAAAATAAATATTCTCGTATCTCAATGAAAGGCAGGCAGGTAGTTAGAAATTAGAGCCAGGCCTACAGTAAACTCCCACAGCAACAAGAAGATAGGGGAGCTATCTTCCTTGATGTTCACATTTCAAAGAGCTGGCTCTTAGGTCCTTAAGAGGAGCATTTCCATTTATAAGGCTGACAAGAGATTTATTTAGTCTTTTAAAAGATTCACATACATATCAAAGGGATAGAGAAAGGATTTAGAAATACGGTATTTTCCAGGAGGCCTGGTGGTGCAATGGTTAAGCACTCTGCTATCAACTATACAGACTGATTGTTTGAATGCACTCAGTGGCTCCTCAGGAGAAAGACCTGGCTATCTGCTTCGGTAAGATTACAGCCAAGAAAACGAACCCTACGGGACAGTTCTACTCTGTCACAGGGGGCCACTGTGAGTCAGAAATTGAGCTGATGGGACACAATAATAACAAAAGTTTTTTCCAAGGAAATTCTCTAAAAGAAGAGAGGGTAATCTCTTTCCTTTCTGGCAACAGGAAAATTTCATTTTTTTTTACCCTTACACAGACAAATTTGAACATCCTTCATATATAGAGGGCTCATGCAAATCAACAAGTACAAGATAAGCGTGCCAGTAAAGAAACAGGCAAATGGTTTGAAGAGACAATTCACAAAAGGAGAAATTAAAATGGCCATTAAATATGGAAAAACAGGATCATTTGACCAATTGTCAGACAAAAGCAAGTTTAAAATGAGGTTTCATACTCACATATCAATTTGACGCAAGTTTAGGGAAAAAAGATAACCTGGGTACAAGGAAATGGGGTGGCTTTATAGTCTCTACTGGTGGTAGCACAAATTGGCACAAATTTTCTGGAAGGCAGGTTAGCAGTGGGTATCAAAAACCTTATAAATGTTCAAAATTCTGCTTTCAGTGACTCATCCAAAAACAAGTATCAGAGATGTACATAAAGATTTATATGCATTTGTCAAGGCATTGTTTAAAATATTGAAAAATAGGGGAAACTTCAATAACAGAGAAGTTGGTTAAATTTCGGTGTATCCATATGCTGTAATACTGTGTAGCCATTAAAGTCTTATCTTCATAAAACATTTAGTAGCACAGAAAAATGTTAATGATTCAATGTTGGTAAAAAGAGTGTGAAGAGCAGAGAAATACTTGCATTAACAATCATTCAATTATTATCTCTAGGTAGTGAGGGTGGTTATGATTTTATTTTCTTCATTTTATTTTTCTCTCTCTAAGTATTTATATTTGAAAAAAAAAATCATGTTTTTAGAAAGAGTTGTTTACTTGCCCAGAGACAAAAGACACAGACGCAGACACAAATGAATTGAACTTGCTGACATCCGCAGCACACTCCAATTGAATTTTGCTCAAATTTAGGGTCAGAATTTCAGCTTCAGTGGGGCTTTCAGACTACAAAGACAGGTCTGGCACTCTACTTCCAAAAATCAGCCAAGGAAAACCTTATGGAGCACAATGGTCTGATCCACAAGCAATCATGGGGATGGAGGGGGTCTGGGCAGTGTTTTCTTCCCTTGTGCATGGGATCACCATGAGTCAGGGGCCAACTACATGGCCGCTAGCAACGACAAATCCCTTCCACAAAGCCTTTCCTTATAACACTGCTGTGTAAACCATTCACTTCGCCCTAATACTATCTAGAGTCAAAATAAGAACTACAGCTGTAAACAATTTCAAAGATGGTCTGGCCCAATCCCTAAACGTTGCATTTGAGATAAGTGAGCACAGGGAGACAGATTAAGTCAGCATTTATGCGTGTACTTAGGCTTTTTTTAGATGCAAAGAACAAGGAGATACTTGGGTTACCTCAAGGTAGGAGTCCGTTTGTCACCTCAAGGTACGGTCACAGGGGAAGTAAGAACAACAGTGGCATAGCCAGGCTTCAAAGGAAACCAGACATAGTCAGGTCATTTAGGAGGCAAGTAAGCTTTGGTGCCCAGGTCATCTTGAAGTCACATTAACCACAGACAGTCTCTACTTACAAAGCAAGTGTGTTATCACAACAGTGACTCAACTGTTCTCTATATTCCTTATTTTTCTCTACTGTTCTCCTCTTTCCTTACTGACTTCTACTCATCCACTGTTTCTGCAGCTTTCTGGCCTCCACTGTCTTTCTAGGTATCTTTCAGCTTCTGCCCACATTATTAATGGCTATGCTCTTTCTACAAATCAAATTCAAACTCCTCCTCCACCATCCTAAAAAGATCTTACTGGTTCAGGAAGTTCACACCCTGTATGGAGGCCCCTCCTGTGACCATCAAAGGCTGTCAGCCCAGGCAAACTCCCTTTTCCAGTGAGGTAGGACTATTTGGTAGAGAGATGTTGGCCAATACAATTTCTCCGATGGGGGCTGAGGCACGCAGGTACTAACGTTTCCCAGAAGGGGGCAGTACAATACACAAGTTCCTTGTTAGACCTTCCCAATACTAGATCCAACCTTTTTTCCAGCACCACTGCCAAGTGTATTCTAAGCAAGGTAGCTCTCCCATTCAGTCGTACTTTCTTCCTCTTTCATTCACTTGTATTAAAATGCAAACAGCTGAGAGTGATACACTTGCAAATTTTGACACTTTAACTATTACTGGTAATAAATTATTTTGAACCCAATTGGTGATAATCATTTTGTAACTCCATGATTTTGAATCAATGAATTACATAGCTTTTCCCAAAGTCACCTAGCTTGTTAGCGGCAGAACCAGAACTGCCAGTTGAGAGTTCTTTCCTGTGCATCACAATCAATTAGCACTTCATTTTTAGCCCAGCTTTGTGCTATGTGCTATTGAATGTTTAGCCGAGATGATTATTAGAGCAGGTCACTCAATATCTTTAGAGTCTTAGAGTCTGTTTGGAGTGACAAAGCAGACGTAATTAGGGAACAGTAATATCAATAATTAGGCAACAATAAAATCAAATTCTAAAATGGGAGCTATGCTGTCCAGTTCCGGAGATGCTAGTGGCTTTTTAAATTTAAATTATTAAAATTACTCAAAATTAAAAATTTATTTCTTCTGTTTCACTCACTGTTCTCTGAATAGACTATGAAACCAAAAAACCAAACCCACTGTCATTGAGTAGATTACCACTTTCATAGTGACCCTATAGGACAGAGTAGAACTGCCCCATAGGGATTCCAAGGCTTTAATCTTTACAGAAGCACTCTGCTATATCTTTCTTCTGCAGAGCAGCTGGTAGGTTTGAACCACTGACCTTTAGGTTAGCAGCCAAGCGCTTAACCACTGCTACACCAGGACTCTGAATAGACTACACTTAGGGCTAAAATTTACTTTCATTATAAAAGGAGTGTGAAGTGGTCAGTTAAATATGATAGATAGAAGACATGCATTTATCTCTTAGCTCTCCCCAAATCCTACTAAAATGATGGTCAAGGAATAAAAAAAAGAATAAATTAATAAACAAACCAAAAGCATAAATACACAAGGAGAAGAAGAGGTCAACACACCCATCTTCGGAAGATAGAAATATGATGAACAAGAGTTACCAGCCAAGTAGAGATAAACCTAAGCTTGTGGAGGATCAGCTTGTGGAAGCTAACAAGGAGCAAGCTGGTTCGAGACATGTTGTCAGCTGCTGTCCAGTCGCCCCTAACTCATGGCAACCCCAATATACAACAGAACAAATCATTGGCTGGTCCTGCACCATCCCCATGATTGGTTGCGGATCAGACCATTGTGATCCATAGGATTTTCATAGGCTGATTTTTGAAAGTAGATCTTCAGGCCTTTCTTCTGAGTCCATCTTAGTCTGGAAGCTCCGATAAAACCTGTTCAGCATCATAGCAACACGAAAGCCTCCACTGATGGTTGGTGGCTGTGCATGAGGTGCATTGGCCAGGAATCCAACCCTGGTCTCCAGCATGGAATGCAAGAGTTCTACCACTGAACCATTGATGCCTCGATTCAAGGCATAGAACCTTGGAAAGTTGAGGAATGGAATGAAGGCTCTAGGTAATGTTAAAAGATGGGTAAGGGGTGAATGTGAGAACTAGGAGACTTGACTAATGACTGTAAGGAACAATCCCCAGGTCCCATTTCCCATTCCATAAAGCCAAGCAAACACCCCTCTCACACAATATAGCTTATCACTAAACCAAGACGCCTGGGAGCGAAAGGGGGCACTATTCATAGTTAGTGCGGAAAAACAGTAAGGTCCCATAACAATGTCCTGAACACTGTGTTGTGGAAAAAATATGAAATAAGTTCTCTGTTCTTAAGATCTTTCAGTCAAGACCAGTTGATATGTAATGATATAAACCAAAAGAAAAAGAAAAAAAAACCAAACCTGTTGCCGTCGAGTTGATTCCAACTCTTAGCGACCCTATAGGACACAGTAGAACTGTCCCATAGAGTTTCCAAAGAGCAGCTGGTGGAGTTGAACTGCCAACCTTCTGGTTAGCAGCCGAGCTCTTAACCACTGCGGCATTCAACAATTCTGCTACTCATTCATGGACTCTCTGGGGCACCGAAGCCCTGTGAATTTTGGGGTCATTCAGAAACAAAAGAGAAGACTGGGGCTGAAGTGCCTGAGGAAGATCAGAGAGAAGGGATGATTTGATTTTAAGGTTGGGATAGATTTGGACAAAACAATTATTCCTAGCAATTATTTGTAAGAAATCAGTATTCTTTAGTTAAACCTCAAAAGATGAGTACTTGCAGACTTCAAATGGTGAACATGAGCAGCATATATTCTATGCCACACTTGAGGACTGAATTTATTAGAAAATGAAAGCCTGCTTTGAATCTTGCCTTTCATTTGGGGAATTTTACAAGTTGAAAAAAATGAAATCTTAAAAATTTGTGAGATTTCTCCCCATCGCTCATAATTATTTTGCTTTAAATGGAGGCAGTAACTCTTCTGTACTAAGCCATGGAGCTAATGTGACGGGGAAACCAGGGCAAGGGGGTGGGGATAGAAATGGAACTAGTCACACTCCGAAGGGCACCAGGAGTCTTAGTTCAGAAAGCTGGAACTGCACCTAACCATTTAAGATCAATTATCTTTCTTGTAGGAGTCCCTGGAAACATTGGTGGTGTAGTGGTTAAGTGTTAATGGCTGCTAACCAAAAGGTCAGCAGTTCAAATTCACCAGGCGCTCCTTGGAAACTCTATAGGACCGTTCTATTCTGTCCTTATAGGATTGCTGTGAGTCCGAATCGACTTGACAGCAACAGGTTTGGTTTTTGGTTTTTTTTGGTAGGAGTCCTTGGGTGGCACAAACAGTTAAGTGCTCAACCACTAGCTGAAAGGCTGGCAGTTTGAACCCACCTCCTCCTCCACACACCATTGCCCCTCACACCCCATTGGCCAGGAGTTAGTCACATGACCCCTGGAGCAGGAAATCAGACCCTCCATAATAACACAGTGGCAAGTGTCAACAGTTAGAAAACGAAAACATTTCAACAAAATGATAAATCCTTAACGTTTTACTGAACTAACCCCAACCTGTATATGTAAGTTATCAAAATCTCTTCCAAATAGTCTTTTTTAAGTTTGCTAACTTATAACTGCAGTCTCTGGGTGGTAAGAATGATTAACGCACTTGGCTGCAACCAAACAGTTGGAGGTTTCAGTCCACTCAGTCCATCCAGAGGTGCCTTGAAAGAAAGACCATTGAAAACCCTGTGGAGCACAGTTCTACTTGGACACCGACGGGGTCCCTATGAGTCAGAACCAATTCGAGGGCAACTGATTAACTTATAACTACAGCATTCCCCTTTCCCTTCTCTGCTAAGTATAAGGAAGTCTTTCTTCTTCTAGCTGACGAGCACAGAGACTCTTCTCCCCAGCAGATCACAAGGCAAGTCTTAGAATGGGTCTTAGGTTGAAGTTTGGTATAAACGAAAGTCTGTAAATTTGATGTCTTAAGAGACTAATAAAATTATAAGTTTTAAAATCTGAGTCTGATATCTTTTTCCACCACAACATCTAGATGCATGGAAGACTAGGAAATGTCATTATTCCTGCTGTCCATAGGCTCTATTACTGAGGAAGAAAGGGGAAAAAATATTGGGGGACAACTGAAGACCCTGTTTACCCCTCAAATGACCTGTCCCCTGCTAAAATGAAAATATAATGAATAATAATTGATATCCCTTCTTGTGATGTATCTCACAGCATATCCACAATGATACACCCAGGGATTTTCAACACAAATCTCATCATGTCCCTCTCCTACATAAGACTTGTTAATGGTTCCCTCGTACCCTCTAGAATAAAGGTTCATTTTTATGATATGCAAGGCCCACTCTTCTACATCTCCAGCCTTACCTCCTCTACATCTCCAGCCTTACCTCCTCTACATCTCCAGCCTTACCTCCACCCTTGCCCTACATTCTTCTGTCTTAGTCTCCTAAGTGCTGCTGTAACAGAAATATCACAAGTGGGTGGCTTTACAGAACAGAAATTTACTGCTCAGAAGGCTGAAGGTCCAAATCATAGGCTCGATCATGTTGATTGCGTCTTTGATTCTGTGACTGGTAGAGGACTCACATGATATCTGTCTTTCCCAGTATATGCTTGCTTCTGTGTCTAATCTGCTATTTTTGTAATTTAGAAGGCCTAGACTGATATGGCCTCATTAATTTAACAAAGAAAATCCTATTCCCAAATGGGATTACTTCCACAGGTACAGTGGTTAGGATTCCAACACATATTTCGAGAGAGCACAGTTCCATTCATAACCCCATCCTTAGCTCCAGTCCCATCAAACCACTTGCAATTCCTTAAAACCACCATGTATTTGGACCTCTGGGCCTTGGCATATGCTGATGACTCTGACTAGAAGGTCTTGCCTGTCCCTTGACCACATAACCACCACCTCATCACAGACCTTCACTTGTAGAATACACTTGAGTGTTCAAGAAAATCACACCATTTATGTATATGGGGGAGAAATGGTAACCCCATCCCCAAAATGCTGAACCTAAAGAACTGAATCCAGTGTTAAGACTTGGTGGGCACACTGAAGGGGAATGATGTCCCCTTATCATTCTGCTAAATTCCCCAGGCAAAGTAGGCATAAGGCCAAAGACGATGCTCTAAAATATCATGACTCATATACTCCTGAGGTTGTGAGTGGGGTAGGGTGCAGGGCTGGAGTAAGACGGGAGGGTGAGGAGTAGCAGGAGTGCTTTCCAATTCCTTACCTACAACTGCAAACTCCAAAAACATCTGAAAACTGAAGGTAGTCACAGCTCACTTGGCAGCAAAAATCTCACCTGGTCTGAACTTATTTGGCAGCAAAATCTGACCTGCAGTAACACGAGGCTACTTATAATCTTTATCCCACTTAGTGTGAGTATTCATGCATCTCACTGAAGACACATTAATGTGTTCGATTTCAGGGTGCTGCCCCAGGCCTGGCAGGGCTGTTATGCAACATAAAATCTGAAAGATAAAAAAGCTGAGTTATGGCCTCAAAGGTTTTTAGCTAAGGGATTGTGGAGCTATGTTTCATTTCTTAGTAATGTATCGAACCAAAAATCAAACCCACTGCCATCGACTTGATTCTGACTCACAGTGATCCTATAGGACACAGCAAAACTGTCCCATGGGATTTCCAAGGCTGCAATCTTTATGGAAGCAGACTGCCACATCTTTCTCCCGTGGAGGGGCTGGTGGGTTCGAACTGCCAACCTTTTGGTTAGCAGCTGAGTGCTTTAACCACTGTACGACCAGGTCTCCTTAATTAATATATACTAGCCTCCAATTAGGAGTCCCTGGGTGACATAAACAGTAAAGTGTCAACTACTAATAGAAAGGTTAGCAGTTGGAATCTACCCAGAGGCACCTCAGAAGACAGGCCTGTCGATCTACTTCTCGAAAAGTTAGTTAGTGAAAACCCACAGAGAACAGTTCTACTCTGACACACAGGGGCTTGTCATGAGTCGGAATCGTTTTTTGTTGTTAGCCCCCAATTTCATGCCTGTACTTGAGAGAATTATATGCACACCTTTAAAGGAAGCAGCCAAGGGAACGCCTGCTGTGAGAGTATAACCAGAGACAGTTGCCCAGGAGGATTCTCCCGCACCCTTCACTCTGAGATCTGATTCCAATCTGCCCCTGGCTCTAAGCTTGTCTCTCTCCCCTCAGAGGGGATGTGTTTGCCAGTCAGAACAATGTAAACCGGTTGAGAGGTGAATGTTGTTTCCTGAAATCCTAGGTGTTTGATGGCTAGCACCAACTCATTCAGCCATTGCCAAGCCTCCTTGCCCCTGCCCCTGGCTTCTACCAGATGTGCTCAGGCACCAGCATAAGATGTATGGGTTTGCACTGCCACTCATCCAAAGCTTTGCTTGTTTTCTGAGACATGCTTCATACTTACAAAAAGGGGAAGAAAACCAAAAATCCTTTCTACCTATCTGCGTTGTTAGGAGCTTGATTTAGTATTACATGCTTCATTAACAGTGTTCCATTAAACTCATGGTATCATGTGATAGCCGTATTAAAGCAACGCTTATGCATTTGAAAAGTCAATATGATTTTGTACAGGTTCTGGAAACAGAAAAATATTTTTATAGATTTACTCACACTCAAATATTTGATATACTATTTTCTTGAACCTGGCAGTATGTGACCAAAGCAGAAACGATTACTATATTATCACAGAAGGACAGCTTATGAGATTAAATTAGTGTTGTAATCATATTTCTTCTGCCTTCCATTACATATTTCCAGGCTCTAATAACTGTTCCTAAGAAAATGAGATATTTCAGATAATAAATATATATGGTATCACAGCCAAAGATTCACTAATATTTGGTAATAGTTATTCTAATTTGTTTTTTAAAATAGCTATTCAAAAAGCCAAAGGAAAGTTTCACTTCTGCATCCTGCTGGCATGGTTCCTGGGGATTGAGTTGTTTGCTCAGAGGTAGCCTTAGCTTTTTGGAGAAATGTGTTCATTCATTCAACATGCTTTCACTGGACCTTTACCACGTGTCAGGCACAGCTTTAGACATTGGAAATATAAAGATGAATGAGACACCATCTCTCCCCTTGAGGTGGGGTGGATTTGAGAACAATGAAAATAAGAACAGAAAAAACAGAAAACCTTTAGGACTCAAGTGATACTGTGCCTTGTATTATCCTTTAATTTTCTCTTAGAGGTCAGAGTTTGTATCTTACTTCTTTTTTCTCAGTTGCTAATACAGTTCTGGGTTTATAGTATATAGTTGAGCTAATGAATCAAAATGGAAAACTACAAAGAAGTCCATCACTCAATGAACCACAGGGCAAGCCCCTAACGGCATTGTCTTAGTTTCTAGTGCTGCTATAACAAATACCACAAGTGGGTGGCTTTAACAAACAGAAATTTATTTTCTCACAGTTTAGGAGGCTAGAAGTCTGAATTCAGGGCACCAACTCCAAGGGAAGTGTCGAAGCTTTTCTGGCATTCCTTGGCGATCTCCAAATGGCATCTATCTTTCCCCAATTCTTGCTTGCTTTCTTCTGTGCTTAGTCTGCTCCTTTTATATCTCAAAAATGATTGGTTTAAGACACACTGATATGGCTTCACCAACATAACAAAGAAAATCCTATTCCCAAATGGGATTACATCCACAGGTATAGGGGTCAGGATTTACAACACATATTTTTGGGAGACACAATTCAATCCATAATAAGGATGAAACTTTTTTCTAGTGGTTAAGCACTACAGCTGCTAACCAAAAGGTCAGCAGTTCGAATCCACTAGCTGCTCCTTGAAAACCCTATGGGGAAGTTCTACTCTGTCTTATACGGTCACTATGAGTCAGAATCAACTCGACAGCAACGGGATTTTTTTTTTTTTTACTTTTTCTAATGCATTGCCTCACCTTACCCCAGTGCACTTTGAAAAAAATACAGACTAAGTGAACGAGCCTGGGGTATTCTTTGTTCTTTCTTGAGCTAGATTGTTAAAACCTATCTTTATGTATGAGGGATACTGTGACGGCACTACTACATATTTTCCTTATGCAATTTGCTGGGTTTCCACGGTGGTGATCATAACTAATCGCTGCCTTCCCATAATTTTTTTTTTTTTCTAGTTGCAATATAACTACTTCTGTGTTCCATATGAGGAAAAGGAGCTGGGACTACAAGAACAACAGGTCACCATTCAAAACCCAGGGTTATTTAAAAGCCAAGAAATAACAGTTTAAATTATGATACCATGTTCCTAGAATGTACTTTTCATCCCCAAAACTAGTTTCTATTACAATTTCAAGTACACAGAAATAGATTGAAGACCAGAAAATAATATAAACTATACCATTGCCATAGAAGAAAACTTTTCTACTCACCTCCAATCATTGGGTTGCTTTTTTACCCTCAAATAAGAGCCACTTGGGATGACAGTGTATTGGGGAGGGGATTTGCTCATAAAAAAGAGCAAATAAAGTGCGTGTCCTCCTTGGATTACAGCCTATTGGGAACTGAGATGGGGTGATAAGTTTTAATATAAATGCATCCAGATTTGCAAATCTCGGAAAGCAAAGCAATTTCCTCTGCAGTCAAATGTAGGCATGTTTAAAATAGTCCACTCTGTTTTTTTACAGTTAAGAGGAAAAAAAAAAATCTTAAGGCAGAACAACAACCTCCAATTTTAATTTTCTAGTTATAACATCAAGCTAACTAAATGTGCTTTCAATATTACCTTCTTAGAGGTTCCTGATGTCCCAGCTTCAGCATATAAAAAAATAATGTTTCATGTTTTAGGGATTATAATCAAATAAATACAAGAAGAGGGATGAAACTTACTGTGCAGAAGAGGGGAAATAGGTAAGGAGGTAAGGGGGACAGGGAATAAAGTTATGAAGGATGAAGGAATTTATTGATCACATCACTCAGCTTAATGCCTTCCAAATACAGGGGACCTTGATTAATATATTGTTGTTGCTGTTAGGTGCCATCAAGTCAGTTCTGCCTCACAGTGACCCCATGTACAACAGAACGAAATACAGCCCAGCCCTACGCCATCCTCACAATCACTGCTATGCTTAAGCCCATTGTTGCAGCCACTGAGTCAATCCATCTCGTTGATGGTCTTCCTCTTTTTCACTGATCCTCTGTGTGCTTTACCACAACCAGGAATCAAGTGTAAATGATATGATGTAAATATGCTGCTCAAACTTTCCCCATGCCTCTTTCCCAGCCCAGGAACATAGAACTACATAATAAAGACTTCAATTCCTTGGAGCAGAGATTTTCAAATTGTTTCATTAGAACCAGGAGTTTCCAGAAATAATAATAATAGTTAATATTTATATACTTCTTGCCGTGTGCAAGTCCTTCACTAAGTGCTTTACATGTATTGTGTCAATTAAGCCTCAAAACAATCCTAAGAGATAGGTGTACCGCTGTTGTCCCAATGTTACAGATAAGGAAAGCAAGGCATAGAGAGATTAAGGTTAAGAAGTTATTAAATTGGGAGCTGAGATCTTGCTCCAGTGTCTTGCCTCTGAACCTCTATGTAACACTGTCTCTCAAGAAGGCTTGTCCTAATGGACATTCCCCAAGTTCTGGCCTCAATATTCAGTACTGAATTTCAGAATGTAAGTATAATAAAAAAACATAACAGAACTCAAAAAGATTTGAAAACCCAAAATTGATCATAGGGAAATGTTGTTTACACTCACTGAAAACTTTCCATCGTGATTTGCCTTTTTACTACACGGTGGTCTGACCATGGGTCTCCTTGTCCACCAAGGGAATGTGGGGGTACAACCAGAATGTAAATATTTAGGAGGAAGGCTGTGGTGAACACACAGCAGAAATAATCAGAAGTATGTTCTCTGAAGGAAGACTTGTTTCTCTAGGATGTCCAGAATCTTTGTATCTTGAACATCCTAAGTAAATATAAAAGTGCAGCTAAATATAACCTGTGGTATTCACAGGACATAACGATTTTCAAACCCGCCCACTGTCCTCAAGTTGATTCCTACTCATAGTGACTCTATAGGACTGAGAAGAACTGCCCCATGGGGTTTCCGAGGCTATAAATCTTTATGGAAGCAGACTGACACATCTTTCTCCCATGGAGCAGCTGGTGGGTTTGAACCACTGACGTTTCAGTTCGTAGCTGAGCGTTTTAATCACTGAGCCACCAGGGCTCCTCAAGATATTCACAGGACATAACAATTTTCAAACCAGAGAAACATTTAAAGCTTTTTGGTGGAAGGACTAATCTAATGCTAAGCACTTAGAAAGGGCGTAGATGGGTAGAGCCCAGGTAGACTGGGATTCAAGTACTCAACAACCGAGATATTGACGCTATGTGTAAGCCACCACTAGAATTTGGAGGACATAGAAATCAGTAAGGGGCTTCAAAGAGTTCATATCCAAATATGTGGAAGTGAGGAAGTGGTAAGGTATTTTTTTTAATTTTCTGTACCTGGTAGACCTTTTTTTTTTTTTTTTAAATTAAACTTTGACTTCCATTTTATTTTAATATTTGGCAAATTAATCAGAATTTAATAAGGTCTGGTTGAACAGCCATTATGCGCAATTGAGAAAAAGCGTACATCTATATAAATCACAAGTTCTCTGTTTGTCCCTGGATTTCTTTAAGAAACGAAACTAATTACAGTGACAAGGAACGGAATGAATTGATTCAGATTGCCTTCTTTGATCTTTTCTCTGGGGTCCTACAGACAGATTTATAGTTTGTATCCTGTAATTTAGCACTCATCTATGTATTATATTGTATTACCTGTTAATCTTCTTCTCCTGGAATAAATTTAAAACCTCCTGATTGCAGGAAGTCTTAGTGTAAAGCCCAATAAACACAAACTATTTTCAAGTAACTTGAATCTTTTACCTCTGTTGACTAATTGTCATAAAGGCAGCACACACATACACGAAATGTTAATTTATATTAACATTTTCTTTTTTTTCCCCTCCCCAATCTAAGCCCATCCCACATTGCTGCTGCTTCTGCATCTTTCAAATATAAAACAATCAAGCAAAAAACTCAGAAAAACAATTCTAACTCTTGCATCTATCATAAGACTCTTCCTGTCGTCCTTTTTTTTCTTCTTTTTTTATTGAAATATAACTCACACTCCATAAAATTCACCTTTTAAAAAAATTGGACAATTCAATAGTTCGTAGTATATTCAAAAGGTTATGCAACCATTAATACTATCTAGTTCCAGAACATTTTCATCACCCCAAAACGAAATCCCATTAGCAGTCACTCCAAGTTCTCTTCCCCCCTCCCAGCCTCTGGCAAACCACTAATCTGCTTTCCATCTCTGTGGATTTACCTATTCTAGATATTTTATATAAATGGAATCATGTAGTATGTGGTCTTTTGCATCTGCCCTCTCATTCAGCATGCTGTCAAGGTTTACCAGTGTTGTAACGTGTATCAGTACTTCACCTTTTTTATGACTGGCTAATAATCCATTGTATGGGAATGCCACTTTGTGTTTATTCATTCATTACTTGATGGACATTTGGTTGTTCTAGTATTATTTTTTAAATACAATTATTAAATAATTGTATTAATTATCTGTTGCAGCAGAGCAAATTACTTTTATAACCCTTAGTAACTGTCTTAGTCATCTAGGGCTGCTATAAAAGAAATACCACAAGTGGATGGCTTTAACAAAGAAACGTTTATTGTCTCACAGAGGGCATTAGCTCCAGGGGAAGGCTTTCTCTCTCTGTCGGCTCTGGAGGAAGGTCCTTGTCATCAGTCTTTCCTTAGTCTGGGAGCATCTCCGCACAGGAACCTCAGATCTAAAGGATGCACTCAGCTCCCGGCACTGCTTTTTGTGTGGTAAGAGGTCCCCATGTCTCTCTGCTTACTTCTCTCTTTTATATCTCAAAAGAGATTGGCTTAAGACACTATCTAATCTTATAGATTTCATCAATATAACTGCTGCTAATCCATCGTATTACATCATAGTGATAGGATTTACAACACATAGGGAAATCACGTCAGATGACAAAATGGTAGACAATCATACAACACTAGGAATCATGACCTAGCCAAGTTGACATTTTAGGGGGACACAATTCAATCCATGACAGTAACTTAAAGCAACAGCTATTATTTCACATAGTTTTTGAGGGTCAGAACTCTGGGAACAGCTTAGCTGGCTAGTTCTGGCTTAGGGTCTTTCATGAAGGTTCAGTCAAGTTCTTGGCTGGAGTTGTAGTCATCTAAAGTCAGTATCATGAAGATCCACTTCCGAGTTCACTCACGCATGTGGTTATGGACAAGCCTCGGTTCCTTGCTGGCTGTTGGACAGAGGCTTCAGTTCCTCACCACCTAGAGCCACCACAGTCCACCCTCTGGCTCCAAAATATTCACTTCTTCCCCAAATGCAAAATATATTCACCCATCCCAACATCCCTACAAGCCTCAGCCCATTACAGGATCAATTCAAAGTCCAGAATCATATCTAATTCTTATGGTTTAAATCAGGTATGGGTAAAACTCTGGGTATCATCTATTCTGGGGCAAAATTTCTCCCCATCTTTGGACCTGTGAACCTAGAAAACAAGTTGTTTTCTCCCAAAATACAAGGTGGTACAAATATACAATACCAGTTGCAGGCATTCTTGTTCAAAAAGGGAGAAAATGGAAGGAAAAATAGAGTCACCAGTCCCAAGCAATTTTAAAATCTGTCTGAGTAAACAACATTAGGTTTAAGTCCTGGGGATGATCCTCTGTGATTCACAGTTCTGCCTTCTGGGCTCAACGTTCCACCCTCTGGTCTGTCAGCTCTGCCATCTGAGTCATCCTTCCTTTTTCATAAAGGGTAGCACGTGTTTGCAACTCAGTAATTTTATCATCCTACTTCCTGCCTGTATAATTTGGGGAGTCCAATAACCTTCTTTAATTTCATTCTTTCTTTTTTGCTCTCAGTCCAAGCTGGCAATGAAATTCTCGAGAACCTTGTAGGTCTCCCTTGTATGTCCCAGGGATTCACTCGATTAGACAAGAGTGTCCTCCACAGGTTTTTTTCTAGAGTATCTCATCTCT
>NW_004443957.1:5194846-5196881 GCF_000243295.1 Trichechus manatus latirostris | reverse complement strand
ACTTTCGTCTCTATACATTTGCTTATTCTAGATAATTTATTTAAGTGGGATCATATAATATTTGTCCTTTTGCTCCTGACTTATTTCACTTAGTACAATGTTTTTCAAGGTTCAAGCAAATCATAGCACACATCTTCATTTCTCTTTATGATTGATGTATACACCATATTTTGTTTATCCATTCATCAGCTGATGGACGTTAAGGTTGTTTCCACATTGTGGCTAACATGAATCATGCTACAATGCACATTGGTGTACAATGATCTGTTTAAGTCCCTGTTTTCAAGTCTTTTGGGTGGATATCTAAGAATGGAATTGCTAGACCACATATATCCGTTAATGACTTCATGGAGCACAGGTGGACTATAATGTGAGCGAGAAAACAAATTATGCTTTAAGTCACTATACCAATAGGAGTCCTTGTAATAGCAGATTAACTTTTACTCTTCCTAATACAATGGTAGCCTGGGCACAAATGGTTTATCTTCATCCTCAAAAGCCCTCATTAGCAATTGTTATCAAGAGACTTAACAAAATGAGAAGGAAAAGCTGACGCTTCCAATGTAGATATTTGTTCCCAAAGTAAATTACTCCTGGTTTTAGAACTTACAAGAACTATAATTGGTGACTCCCTATCTTTTTGCCCTCAAAGGAAGCCAACCAAGCAGTCCACATACCCAGAGTTCCCCATCAGAATTTCCCCCCCAAGGGAGAGACTTGGGTGGGGGAGTCCCGCTTATACAACTCACACCAGCTATCCCAGGCTTGCTTTCTTTAATTTGGCTGGATAAGCAAAGAACATCAAGCACATATGAAGAGGACACATTATGAAATAGACCAACATGAAGATTAAAAATTAACCCTGGGGAAAACAAATAATAAAGGGAACACAACATAACTGAAAAAAGTTCTTGTTCCAATATTCAACACGAATCAAAAGCTATTTCAGCCATTAAACAATAGCAATTCTATGAGGAAAGAACAATCAGAAATTATAAAGTACTTTTGGACATTAAATATATGATTTTGAAATTAAAAATTCAGTAGAATGGAAAATGAAACCAAGGAAATCTCCCAAAACACAGGGCCAGAAGGAAAGTGGTGAAAAAAATAAGTAAAAAGATAAGATGCCTAGGTAACCAGTCAGGAAATCCTACGTTTGATCAATAGAACTTCCATAAAGTGGAGAGAATAGAGGGGGAAATTGTTTTAAAAAAAGGAGAGCTTTCACCTGAGCTTCAAATGGAAAGGCCCTATTAAGTGCCTAAACCAAACCAGTTGTTGAGTGAATTCCAACTCCTGGCAACCCCATGTGTGCAGAGTAGAACTATGCTCTGGAGGATTTCCATGGCTGTGTCCTTCCCAGGCACCTCTGGGGGAGTTTGAACTATCAATCTTTCCGTTAGTTGTCCAGAGCATAAGTGTTTGCCCCACCAAAGGACTGATATTAAGATGGATTTTTAAGTAGACACTGAGGATAAAGAGAAAATCTTAAAAATTCTCAGAGAGAAAAAAATTCACCTAAAAAAGAATGGGAACGAAGTCCCACTTCAGATCCCTTTCATACAGCGCTCAAGAACAGAGCAGCAAGGCCCTCAAAGTTGTGAGAGAAAATGGTCTCAGCCAGCATTGTACGTTTTAGCCAAACAATTAAGTGTGAGGTCAACTTAAAAATATTTTCACAAATCCGAGTTAACCTCCCATGCACTTTTTCTTTGGAAGCAACTTAAAGATGTGCTCTGGAATGCTTGGGAATATATCCAAAGAGAAGATCTGAGGTGCCAGAAACAGTGGTTTCTGCCAAGGAGATCAGTGAAGTCTCAGAGTAAGCATGGTGCTGCAGACAAAATGTTAGCCAATCCAGTTTGGAGTAGGAGGACAGGAACTCAAGAAAAAGGATTGCCAGGGAAAAAGTCACTCCCCAAAACAGTATATAATATGATTTAAAAAAAACCCTTTGCTGTCGAGTCCATTCTGACTCATAGCGACACTATAGGGCAGAGTGGAACTGGATAAAAAAAAATAAGAAAAAAAA
>NW_004443957.1:5192787-5194333 GCF_000243295.1 Trichechus manatus latirostris | reverse complement strand
TGGGGGTAGGTGTAAGTTTAGTTTTATAAGAAACTGCCAGACATTTCCCAAAGTGGTTGTACCATTTTACACTCCCACCAGCAATGTATGCTCCACATTGTTGCCTATATTTGGTGTCATCCGTCTTTTTAATTTTAGTTATACTGGTGGGTGTGTAGTGACAGCTTGTTGTGTTTTTAATTTGCTTTCCCTGATGACTAATGATATTGAGCATTTTTTCATATACTTGTTGGCTATTTGTACGTCTTCTGTGATGTGCCTGCTAAAATCAGTTGACCTATTTATATTGGGTTATTTGACTTTTTATTATGGATTTGTAGATTTCTTTATGTATTTTAGATACCAGTACTCTGTCAGATATATCTTTTGTTAATAGTTTACCCTTATCTGTGGCTTTCTTAGTCATTTTCTTGACAGTGGCTTTTGATGAGTGGAAGTTTTTAATTTTAATGAAGTATAATTTAACAATTTTTATATTTTTATGGTTTTTACTTTTATAGAAGTTTATTGCTTTCTGTGACTTAGAACTTCTAAGTAATGAAGATATTAAGTAATCCCCAAGTAATGAAGATATTCTTCTGTATTTTCTTTTAAAAGTTTTATTATCTTAGACTTTGCAATTAGATGTATGCTATATCTCAAATTACTTTTTGTGTATAATAAGCGATAGGGGTCAAGATTCTTTTTTTTTTTTTTTTTTAATATGTATATCCAAGTATTCCAGCACCATTTTAGAAACGAAACAACCTTTTCCTTCCCCCACTGGATTGCTTTGGCCCCTTGGTTAACATTCTAATGACCATATGAGTGAGAGTCTATTGCTGGGCTATTTTGTTCTTCAGTCTGGTAGACCTATAGTTCTCATACTGTTTAATCTGTTCTGTGTTCACGTGTTTGTGTTGTAGATGATTGATATAAAAGAACTATTTAAGGGAAACTAGAATATAAACTAAAAAGAGGAAACTGAACAGATACTGAAATACTTCTTAGCTATGACAATATTTTTAATGGAAATCCATATACAGTTCAAAGAAATATTTAATGTAGTTGAAATAGACAGCAAGAAGATAGTAAGAAAAGCTGGAGTGAGTTCAATAAAATTCCTGGTTAAAATTCAACTCAGTTTGGTAGTGACCTAAACGTCATTTCGTGTTTGTTCAGTGCTTATATTTCTATAGGACTTTCATAGCAGAATTTTTAAATATTGATGGTTGTTTAAATTCACTTCCTGGATAACAGTCATTTTTAGATTTTTGTCCATCTGATAAGCTCAGACAGGAGTTTATAGATAACAGTGACACAAATATTATTGCAACATAAATTAAAATCATATTTGGGCCAGATGCACTTTAATGCAATAGGTTGTAGTTGGTTGGGAAAAAAATGTTTAGGAAAAATTAATCTGCTTAATGTCAATGTAACTAAAGTACTAGTATATCCCTTATTAAGGATAATAAGTCTCTTTATATAACCTATAAAAAGCCCTAGTGGCACACTGGTTAAGTGCTCACCGAAAGGTGAGTGGTTCGAACCCACCAGCTGAAGC
>NW_004443957.1:5178831-5179741 GCF_000243295.1 Trichechus manatus latirostris | reverse complement strand
CCATCAATATTTGAAAAGTGTTGTTCCGTTGTCTTTGGGCCTTCATTGTTTCTAATGAGAAGTCAATAGTGATTTGAATTGTTGATCCCCTATTTATAATGTCATTTATCCCTGGATGCTTTCAAGATTTTCTCTTTACCTTTTGTTTTCAGCAGTTTTCCTATGATGTACTTAGGTGTGATTCTCACTGTATTCCCCCCACCCCCTACCCCGCCCCAAAGTTCACAGAGCTTCTTGGATTTGTAAGGCAGTATTTTTTTTTTAAGGTTGTACCTTTTTTTATTATTATTGTACTTTAGATGAAGGTTTACAGAACTAGCTTCTCATTAAACAATTCGTACACCTATTGTTTTGTGACATTAGTTACCAACCCCATGATATGTCAACAATCTCTGCTTCTCGACCTTGGGTTCCCTATTATCAGCTTTCTTGTCCCCTCCTGCCTTCTAGTCCTTGTCCCTGGGCTGTTGTGCCCCTTTAGTCTCATTTTATTTTATAAGCCTGTCTAATCATTGGCTGGAGGGTGAACCTCGGGAATGACTTCATTACTGAGCTAAAAGGGTATCCAGGGGCCATATGCTCGGGGCTTCTCCAGTCTCTGTCAGACGAGTAAGTCTGTTTTTTTTTTTTTTTTTGTTATTGTTGTGAGTTAGAATTTTTGCTCTACATTTTTCTGCAGCTCTGTCTGGGACTCTCTGTTGTGATCCCTATCAGAGCAGTTGTTGGTGGTAGCTGGGCACCATCTAGTTATGCTGGACTCAGTCTGGTGGAGGCTGTAGTACTTGTGGTACATTAGTTCTTTGGCTAATCTTTCCCTTGAGTCTTTGGTTTTCTTTATTCTCGTAAGGCAGTATTTTTCATCAAACTTGTGAAGATTTGACCATTATATTTTTTTCTGGGACTCCAATTA
>NW_004443957.1:5175592-5176987 GCF_000243295.1 Trichechus manatus latirostris | reverse complement strand
GTCCAGATCTGTAGAAAGCCACTGCAGAAACACTCTTAATTTGGTGGGACTCAATCTCCAAACTCCATCTCCCCTGTGGATATTTTCAAGGCTAGTTTTAGATTTTGGGGGGGGTGGGTGCTGGGCTAAAGTAAATCCTACTCTAGGGCATGGTCCTTACTTCTAAGGTAAGGACTTTCCAGTATCTCAGCCAGGTACCAAGGTTGCTAACAAGGTGTTACTTTGGCTAGGATGGAACTTCAACATTCCTGGCACTGTTCTTCCCCCAGCACTGTTCAACCTGAAGTATCTCTGTTCTACTCTCAACCCTGTAATGGTGGGTATGTGGTGAGACTCAGGTGGTCTCTGAGCATGTATAGCCCAGCCCTCAGCAACAGAACCACAAAGTAGAAAAGTTTCCTTTTCTCCAATGTCCCACCCTATAAATTCAAACCATTTCAGCAGCCTTGAACTTTAATCTCTAACTCAGCTCAGTGGGACTGTTATCACTTCACAGAGTTTCCTTTATCTCAGGAATCACAGTCTTGTGTAGCCTTGTGTCCACTGGCTGAAAAGAGTTGCCTCATGTATTTTCTCCAGTTTTATAACTGGTTATGTCAGAAAGGCTAGCACCTGCTACTCCATCAGTGCTGGAAGTAGAAGTGAACTATACATCTTTGAAGAATAAATTAATGAGTAAGTAAAAGAAATGGATGGGGTAAGAAAAAAGGCAGAAGTCTCTATTTCTTTTCATAAGTTCCCATAGAACCACAACTAAATTTCAAGAGTTGGGAAAAGAAGTTGTAGACATAATGAGAATTATAGAATCATTGACAACAGAGCAAGAAGGAATCTTAGATTTCATCATATTTTGTGTGAGAAAATCAAGACCCAGAAATAAGTGACTTTTTCAGGTGCTCAATGGCCTTAGTCAGCAGCAGAATTAGAATGAATACCTATGATGACGAAGTCTCAGACTAGTTGTCCTTTAATACAGGCTGCACTCACCTGTGAATGGTTCCTTGAACAGGAGGGAACTTCTAGAACACTGGGACGTAATTTTCTTTCATTCTTAATACACTAACTTGAAATTTTCAAACAATACCAGTCATGATATAACTAAACACAAGCATCCTGAATGGCTGCACATCACGAGTTGTTCAGAACATTTCTTGGGTGGCTTCTCCTTCCTGCACAGTTGTTCTGAACTGGACCTGCCTCAGCCAAACTGAGATACCCAATCACTTATCTGAGTCAAACTCAGTGATCTTCCACGTAAGAGCGTAGTATATCGAACAACAGTATGGTCTATTGAAGGAGCTGAAGAGTTTCTTAATTATTTAGTTTTGTTTATACACTTTCATTAGAAGCACCATGTTAGGACTTGTGGAACATACAAATACAGGAAAGGCACTT
>NW_004443957.1:5173088-5174608 GCF_000243295.1 Trichechus manatus latirostris | reverse complement strand
ATAAATAAACCAAATAACAAATTTCTAGACAAATAAACCAAACCAGTCACCATTGAGTCGATTCTGACCCATAAATACTCTCCTCCAAATGCATACAATCCGAAAATCCTGTGAGTCTGCGTTAACATTATTCTCATTTTTATCTGAGGAAACAGGCTCAAAGAGGTCAAGTAACTTATTAAACATGACACAGCCACTTTGTGATAGGGCCTATGAATTCAGGGCATTCATCCCCAAGTTCAATACATCGCCTACTTGTATTAGTTTTCTATTGCTGCTATAACAAATTACCACACAAACTTACTGTCTCACGATTTTAAGGGTCAGAAATCCAATTGCAGCATACCTTGGCTTGCTCTGCTTAGAGACTCATAGGCCATAATCAAGGTGTAGCAGGGTTGAGTCTCTTTTTGGAGGCTCTGGGTATGAATCCACTCCCAGGCTCATTCAAAGTGTTGGCAGAGTTCAGTTCCAGGTGTTATAGGCCTCAGGTCTCCATCTCCTTGCTGGCTGTTGGCTGAGTCCTCACCTTCTAGAAGCATTCACATTTCCTGGCTCATGGCCTTCTGCAAAGCCAACAATAGCTGGTAGAGTCCAGCTCATGTTTTAGATCTCTCTGACTTCCCCTCTGCCTCATCTCTTCTGCCATATCTCTCTGCCTGACTCTTCAGCCTTCCTCTTCTGCCTTTTAAGGGCTCATGTGATTACATTGGGCCTACATGGATAAACCGGGATAGTTTCCCTATTTTAAGGGCTAATGATTAGTAATCTCAGTTACATCTGCAAAGTCCCTTCCCAGCAGTACCTAGACTGGTGTTTGAATAACCAGGGGACAGGAATTCTTTTGGGGGGGTGGGGGCATTGTTAGAATTCTGCTTACTATACTACTCTAGAAGTGTGAAATGCAGGTTCCACAGTGGTTTGTCTTTAAAAGCAAATACAGGACAAGCATACAGAATATTAGAGTAAAACTGAATTCCTGCTTGTATTAAAACATACATGACTGGAATCCTAATTTTGCCTTCTATGGGAATAGCTCAGTAGCCACAGGGAAGAAACACAAAGCCTTTTTATTTGGGGTAACAGCGGATAGGGCCACAAAAGATGTCCCGCTATGGGATATGGTTTTATCACAATTTAAACAGGCTGACCAGGGGTTGAACTTTGGGAAGGGGTCTGGGAAGAGGCAGTGCACAGAGCTGTAACTCTTCATATTAGCTGTCTGCTAGTGGGCAGGTTTCTCCACCAACCATCCCCAGGTGGTTCTACTGTCATAGGCATGAAGGGCCACTGGTCTCCTGGACTTAAGGAAGCCAGGAGACCTTGGACCCAGGGTCGGGAGCTAAAATAGCTCCCTCTTGCATGAGCTCAGTGTTTTAAGCAGTTTATGACCTAATCTAGCATGCACCTTCTCTTGGAACTCACACTCTTCTTGTTGCCTGGGAGCTGGGTAAGTGAGACTTTTTCCCCCTTAGACCTCATTTCACTTCCTTCCTGATCTCTCTGATCGCCTTTTTTTT
>NW_004443957.1:5170133-5172000 GCF_000243295.1 Trichechus manatus latirostris | reverse complement strand
GAAGGTAAGGAATATTCTGAAAACAATATCCAACCATTTTCTGTACTTTGGAGAATATAACCACATGCTTTACTTGATCATAAAAAAAGTAGTGGATTTGTAGCTTTTATTTTTAATTTATTTACTCATACTCTGTCTTCAATTGAATATTTATTTTAGGGTAAATCTCTGACTTGGTAATTCTTGTTTTAAATATTTTCTTTCTTTCTTTTTTTTTAAACACTGGTCCACTTCCATCACCTGCTATTTAAGTCCCAGCTGCAAAGTGACTTCTCTCAGGAATTCATCTTGGATAACACAGCTCAGTTCACAATGTGCCTTTTCTCTTCTGAATACTTGGGGCTTTTAGTAGAGACCAAATGTGAAAACTAATTGCATCCATGCCTCACTTTAGATAGTGCTTAATTATATTAAAAAACCCTTTGCCGTCAAGTTGATTCTGACTCACAGTGATCCTATAGGACGGAGGAGAATTGTCTCACAGGGTTTCCAAGGAGTGGCTGGTGGATTCGAACTGCCGACCTCTTGGTTAGCAGCTGTAACTCTTAACCAGTGCGCCACCAGGACTCCGCTTAATTATATATGCATATAAAATTACCTTTCTTGATTCTCACTCTAATATAGGCAGGAGGTAGGTTGTTACCACTTTTCTTCTTTTTTTTTTGGTTAAATTCAAGAAAAACAGGCTTAAAGAAATGAAATGACTTGCACAAAGTGCATAGATGGGAAGAGGTGGAGGCTGAGTCTTCTGACCCATAGTCAGACCCTTCTCTTTATCTCAGTCCTCAAGGACTTTGGCACCTGGCTTATGCTGTCTCTTACACCTCAACTCCTGCCATCCTCCTAGAAGATTTTAATATCCACGTGGGCATCCCATCCAGCAATCTAGACCCATATGTTCTTGACCTTCTTTACTCCAATAATCTTATACTTTTACTAAACTTTAGTCACTTCCATGACTACAGTCAAAATCGAGTCATTACCTAGAAAATCTCCATACATGAATATTAAATTTAGGCATCCTACCATTTTGATTTATATCTCCACCAACACTTCTCCGAGCTCCAGGCCTATATATACAACTGCTTACTGGGGCATATTCTCTTATATATCTGACAGGAACCTCAAACTTAGCTTGTCTTAAACTGGAATCATGATCTTCCTCTACAGGCTTTATTCCCCTCCAGTGTTGCTGACTTCAATTGGTGACACTATCACCATTGAAACTGATACACAAGCAAAAACCTGAAAGCTTTCCTGCCACCTCTACCACCTGCCCCATCCAGCGCCAGATCCTGTGCACCTTCTGCCCACGCTCATTCATTCGTTTTCATTCCCAAAACTATGTCTTGAGCTCCCACTATGCCCAGGCTCCATTTAGGTACAGAGGGTGCAGCTAAGAACAGAAAAGACAGAAGTCCCCTGCCCTAATGGGTGGTTAGTTGCCATGAATTGGCCAGACTCATGGTGACCCCATGCACAACAAAAGAAAATGCTGCCCAGTCCTGTGCCATCCCCATGGTCAGTTGGGACCTGACCATTGTGATCCATAGCATTTTCAGTGGCTGATTTTCAGAAGTAGATGTCCAGGCCTTTTTTCCTAGTCCGTCTCGGTCTGGAAGTTCTGCTCAAATCTGTTCAGCATCATAGCAACACACAAACCTGCACTGACAGATGGATGGTGGCTGCACATGAAGTGTATTGGCTGGGAATTGAACTTGGATCTCCTGTACGAAAGATGAGAATTCTACCAGTGAATCACCAAAAACCCATTGCCATTGAGTCGAATTCCAATTAATAGATGACCCAGTAGAACTGAGTACAGACAGAGTAGAACTGCCCCATAGGGTTTCCAAGGCAGTAAATC
>NW_004443957.1:5167798-5169392 GCF_000243295.1 Trichechus manatus latirostris | reverse complement strand
TGGCAGTCATTCAATATCTACTTGTTAAATAAAGCAATAAATAAATGAATGAACGGTCCAATCACCCACTTGTCTCCTGTCTGTAAACCACTTCCATGCTATTGATTGCAGTGGTGTTCACCTCCTCTGGAAACATTCTTTAACTAGAACACAAAAGGCTTTCTTTATATATGAAAAAAACCTAGAATCTTAAAGAACATAATTATTCCCCCAAATAAATCACTTCTTGCCTAGGGCTCCTGGCACAGATCCTTGTCTAAGAACCAGTTTTCTCACATTGAAAGCAATAGCAGATATTTATCAAGTAAGCACAGGCTGGTTGACCATGGTTCTAAAAATATTTCCCACTAAACAACACACTGTGGCCTGGGGAAAGTGTAATCCTTGTGGTTATTTATTAATCAAACAAGCAAAGGTATGTACCGAATGCTATGGAGGATACAAAGAACTAAGAGACACAGGGTTTCCTCCTAAGAGTGAATAATGTAGGCAAAGCATGTACTCATAAAAATAGTCACACTAGGCAGTGTATGTTAGGGACCTAGGGACTCAAACAGATAATGTGTGTAGCAAGAGTTCAGAGGGGGAAGTAATGGGTTTGTGTGGGTTTATGGTCAGAGGAAGCTACCTGAAGGGAGGATTTGAGTGGGGTCTTGAAGTACAGGAAAGGTTTAAGTGGAAGGGGCATGTGATGAGGGGAGGGAACTAAGCTGGTCTAGACCTAGGTGATCAGCTTAGTTCCCTCCCCTTATCACATGGTCTAGAACTAAGCTGGTCTAGACCTAGGTGATAAATATACCATAGACTGCCAAAAGAATGAACAAATCTGTCTTGGAAGAAGTACAACCAGAATGCTCCTTAGAAGCAAGGGTGCCAGGACTACGTCTTCCATACTTTGGACACATTGTCAGGAGGGATCAGTCCCTGGAGAAGGACATCATGCTTGGTAAAGTAGAGGGTCATCAAAAAAGAGGAAGACCCTCAACGAGACGGACTGACACAGTGGCTGCAACAATGGACTCAAGCATAACAATGATTGTGGGCATGGTGCTGGATCGGGCAGTGTTTTGTTCTGTTGTACGTAGGGTTGCTATGAGTTGGAACTGACTCAACGGCACCTAACAACAAGACCTAGGTGACAGTACTAATGTGGCAAACTCAGAAGTGTAGTGAGTGAATATTTGTGGACCTCATCTGGAGCTCCCGGCCTCGAGTTCAGCTGGAGTAGGTGGGGATCTCATTATCCTCAGTCTGGATTTCTCTCTGGGCAGGTAGGTTCTTGAAAAGGTAAAACACTGACCTCCAGCATAAAGCCATTCTCTGCTGTAATGCTTCCTCATGACATGCTGTGCCTTGCTGTCAGTCCTGCTGATGTATGTCACATGCCTGCAGGAGTTGATGGGATGTGCTGTCCTTTGCTGTCAAAGAGCTTGCAGCTCAAGTGCTATTATCCAGGTGGGTACAGGACATGGAAGCCTGATGATATTCAGCAAAAAGGTATCTGTCCAAACTCTTTTCTTCTCTCTCTTTTCCAGGGTTAGGGACAATGAAGCCAGAGGTTTAACCCCAAACACTGTGTAATGGTCTAGAATTA
>NW_004443957.1:5161853-5165426 GCF_000243295.1 Trichechus manatus latirostris | reverse complement strand
AAGAGCAAGTTTCAGAGTCTCTTCTGACATCCATTTTGATCTTTTTCTTTCCTGTCTTTTTAATGACCTTTTGCTTTCTTTATGTATGATGTCCTTGATATCATCCCACAACTTGTCTGGTCTTTGGTCATTAGTGCTCAATGCATCAGATCTATTCTTGAGGTAGAGAAGAGAGAGAGAAGAAGTAAATTGTGAGCGGGTACTCAGCCCCCCAGTAGACAGGTTACCATAAGACAGACTGTTTGTGTGGGGTCACTTGCTGCTTGCTGCTCGCCCACCAGAATATGTCAGAGGCTGAAAGCCCTGATTTGCACTCCTCAGAAGAGGGCCACCTCCCACCACAATGGGGGTAGGGACAACAACACCCTTAGCCAAGTGTGGCAGTGAAGCTGAGAGTCTGTTCTCATTGGGCTCCCTGACTCCTGGGCATGGCATCACCTGACAGTGAAGGGCTGCAGGGTAAAGAATTTAACATGACCCAAAGAAATTGGTCTTTGTCCTTGATTTCTGAAAGATAACCTCTAAAACCTTGGAATTTCTCCAGCGATTGAAATGTCTTCATCATCTTTAAGGCCTCCAGACCCATCAGGTTATACTAATGAGGTGACTCAGGTAGGAGCTATTCGAGGAATAACTCCTGAGTCATATCAACTGACCTCAGAGGAGGAGGGCATGATTCAAACAATCATGCCTACTTAATAAGTCCCCAATAAAGACATCCGTGCATGTGGAAGAATAGTGTGTATTTTGGGACATGAACACTCCCTGTTGGGAACCACCCCCAGACCTCGTCCTATGGGTTTCTTAATTTGTAAACCTTTTGCTATAATAAAACTGTATAGGCATACCTCGTTTTATTGAGCTTCACTTTATTATGCTTTGCAGATAATGCGTTTCTTACAAATTGAAGGTTTGTGGCAACCATTTGAGGAAGCTACAGAAGAAAAGTTTGAAGCTAGTAGAGGTTGGTTCATAAGGTTTAAGGTTTAAGGAAAAAAGCCATGTCTGTAACATAAAAGTGCAAGGTGAAGCAGCAAGTTCTGATGTAGAAGCTGCAACAAGTTATCCAGAAGATCTAGCTAAGGAAATTGGTGAAGGTGGCTACACTAAACAACAGATTTTCAATGTAGAGGGAACAGCCTTATACTGGAAGAAGATACCATCTAGGACTTTCATATTTAGAGAGGAGAAGTCAACACCTGGCTTCAAAGCTTCAACGCACAGGCTGACTCTCTTGTTAGGGGCTAACGCAGCTGGTGACTTTAAGTTGAAGCCAATGCTCATTTACCGTTCTGAAAATCCTAGGGCCCTTGAGAATTATTCTAAATCTACTCTGCCTGTGCTCTGTAAATGGAACAACAAAGCCTGGATGAGAGTACATCTGTTTAAAACATGGTTTATGGAATATTTTAAGCCCACTGTTCAGACCTACTACTCAGAAAAAAAGATTCCTTTCAAAATATTACTGCTCACTGACAATGCACCTGGTTACCTGAGAGCTCTGATGGAGATGTACAAGGAGATTAATGCTGTTTTCATGCCTGCTAATGCAACATCCATTCTGAAGCCCATGGATCAAGGAGTAATTTTGATTTTCAAGTCTTATAATTTAAGAAATACATCTCATATGGCTATAGCTGCCATGGTGGTGTAATGATTAAGAACTTGGCTGCTAACCAAAAGTTGGTAGTTTGAATCCACCAGCCACTCTTTGGAAACCCTGTGAGGTCAGTTCTACTCTGTCCTATAGGGTCACTATGAGTTGGAACTGACTCAACGGCATATAACAATAACATAGCTGCCATAGATAGTGATTCCTCTGATGGGTCTGGGCAAAGTACATTGAAAACCCTTTGGAAAGGATTCACCATTCTAGCTGCCATCAAGAACATTTGTGATTCATGGGAGGAGGTCATAATATCAATATTAACAGGAGTTTGGAAGAAGTTGATTCCAACCCTCATGGGTGACTTTGAGAGGTTCAAGACTTCAGTGGAGAAAGTAACTGCAGATGCAGTGGAAATAGCAAGAGAACTAGAATTAGAAGTGGAGCCTGAAGATGTGACTGAATTACTGCCATCTCATGATAAAACTTTAATGGATGAGGAGTTGCTTCTTTATGTATGAGCAAAGAAAGTGCTTTCTTGACATGGAATATGCCCCCGGTGACGATGCTGTGAATATTGTTGAAATGACAACAAAGGATTTAGAATATTATATAAACTTAGTTGATAAAGCAGTGGCAGGGTTTGAGAGGATTGACTCCAATTTTGAAAGAAGTTCTACTGTGGGTAACATGCTGTCAAACAGCATCTCATGCTACAAAGAAATCTTTCATGAAAGAAAGAGTCAATTGATGTGGCAAACTGCATTGTTGTCTTATTTTAAGAAATTGTCACAGCCACCCCAATCTTCAGCAATTACCACCCTGATTAGTCAGCAGCCATCAACATCAAGGCAAGACCCTCCACAAGCAAAAGGATTATGATTTGCTGAGGGCTCAGATGACGGTTAGCATTTTTTAGAAATAAAGTATTTTTTAATTAGGTATGCACATTGTTTTTTTAGATATATTGCTATTGAACTCTTAATAGACTACCCAAAACCAAACCAAACCCGTTGCTGTCAAGTCAATTCCGAATCCTAGCAACCCTGTAAGACAGAGTAGAACTGCCCCATAGGGTTTCCAAGGAGTGCCCGGTAGATTTGAATTGCCAACCTTTTGGTTAGCAGTTGGGCTCTTAACCACCGTGCCACCAGGGCTCTAGTATAGTGCAAACATAATTTTTATATGCACTGGGAAACCTAAAAATTCATGTGACTCAATTTATTGCAATATTTGCTTTACTGCAGTGGTCTGGAAGTGAACCCGCAATATCTCTGAGGTATGCCTGTAATTGCTAGCTCTGGATCCTGCATCCAGCTCATCATCGTTTGACCTCCGGTTCTTGGGATTTGAGTCCGCAGCCCGCCTTATTGCCTGCCTACCTTGGATTCATCGGCTTCTACAGCCCGTGGGCCAGCAGCCTGCTGTCTGACCTGCTGATCTCAGGTTCATCAGCCCCTGGAGCTGCGTGAGTCAGGGGAAGCTTTTGGCCTGACGCCTGACCCATAGACTTGGGACTTGCCAGCCTCTACACCCACATGGACCATTTCCTTGAGATAGGTCTCTCTCTATATAAAAGTGTACCCTTCACTGGTTAAGGACCCAGCCTAAGACTTGCAGGGCAGTGAGGAGGGCCGAGGACCCTCAGTCTTACAGGTGGTATCCTGAGGGGGTAGGGGGAACCCCCAAATTTATAGCCACAGGTCAGAAGTGAGTGGGGCCTGGGGCCTCCCAAGCTTGGAGCTGGTATCTGAGGTCTTGGGCAGACTTAACTTGTGAGATCTGACCTGGCTCCAGGTGGTCAGGGTGAGAGAAAGATGTACTATATGTATAGCTGAGTTGAAACAGAACAGAATTGATTTGAGAATGATTTGAATTGATCCTTACAGTTTGGTGCCAGAGAAGTGGGATTTGATTTGATTTCCACACAGGAGTCAAGGGCTGGAGCATCCTGGACATCTGAGGTA
>NW_004443957.1:5154499-5161624 GCF_000243295.1 Trichechus manatus latirostris | reverse complement strand
CACTGCTTCAAGAGTCTCGTCTAACCATTACAATGCTCTTAAAGTTATTTTTAAATCTTCTACCCTGTATCTTCCACCTATTAGTTCTAGTTCTGCCCTTTGAAGACATATACGATAAACTTAATCTTTTTTCCACAAGCAGCTGTCAAATCCTCCTACATATCCTTTCCTCAGAGCAAACACTGAGAATATTCCAGCCATTTCTCTAAGCAAAGTTCCCAGACCACTTCTCTCAGATGTCTGTCATCTGGATATGTACCAGGCCACTGGTCTCCCTTGAGATTGTCCTTCCTGAATCGTCCAACATTCTCTGGAAGTGGGGGGTGCTGTTATGGATTTAACTGTGTCCCCCAAAAATATGTGTTGGAACCCTAACCCCTTTGCCTGTGGGTGTAATCCTATCTGGAAACAGATTTTTCTTTGTTATGTTAATGAGGTCATATCAGTGTAGTCTGTGTCCTAAACCCTATTAATTTTGAATTATAAAAAGAGCAGATTAAAGACAGAAGGAAGCACAAATGGGAAAAGGCAGATGCCACATTTCGTCAAGGACCCAGGAATGCTGGGGCAACAGAAGCTGAGACAAGGATCTTCCCCCAGAGCCTCCAGAGAGCCTTCCCCTAGAGCTGGTGTCTTTATTTTGGACTTCTAGCCTCCTGAACTGTGTGTTCTTTAAAGCCACCCACTTGTGGTATTTCTGTTACAGCAGCACTAGGAAATGAAGATAGGTGCCTACTCCCCACCATGGGTACAGTCTGAGATCTCACTGGCTGCTGGGACTGCTTCAGCCCACTCTTAATGCATGTGTCCCAGGGGTGGATTATCCAGTAGATAAAGTAAGCACGGTGCTTACCTTGCTTACCAGATCATCTGTAGTGAACAATTTTACATGGGTTTCATCACGTCAAAGATATGGCAAGACCCATGTGAAATTGTTCACTACAGATTAGTAGTAAGCACAAGTATACCCATGCTTGCCTTGCTTACTGGGTCATCTGCCCGTCAGGGAATGTAAATTTGATTCTGTAGGAAGGTGCTGTGGGGTTGGAAGAGAGACCGATGGACAGCCATACCTAGAAGCAGAATCTTAGATGTAGTTAAAAATGGAAATTGTTCACTATAGGTGATCTGGTAAGCAAGGTAAGCACAGTGCTTCCCTTGCCTATGGGATAGTACATCCCTGATGTGTCCTCTGTGTCAATCCACTCGTTAACTTTCTGTACTTGCTGCTGATTAACTGGTTTCCTCAATGTTATATTTGTGAATTTCGCTTTTTGATTGTAAGTGAAAGGCTTTCCTATAAAGAACTGCCATCTCCACAAATTGTTCTCATCATCCCAACCTGTTGAGATAATTAACACCATTTACATGGACTGCTTGCCATTTATGCCTAATTATCCGCCAGCACAACAGTTGATCATTTACATCATTAGTTCTGTGTCAAACTCTCACTCACAAGGCTCCCTGCCAAGTGTAAGGTTTGTTTCTCAGGTAGCATGGTCACCTATTCGTAAATCACATCAATTAGCAAGAACAGGATGCAGCTAGCAGCTCTGAGCCTGGGAATGCACTGTTGCCCCCACCCTCTTCATTTCCCACCTCCCCCCTACTCCACTCCTTGCTCCTCTTTTGTAAACCTCTGCATTTTTCTTGGAACTTTCTTGTACAATCCTATTCTCTGCTGAGAAATGCTTAGGGATGGTCTCTGGCATGCTGGGGTGAGGGCAGGGCAGCAGGGATGTCAGCTTCTGATCATATGTTCCCTGAATCTGTGCTGGGGGATGCCAGGAGGGGAGTACCCAGTCCACAGTGAGGTACATACAAACCATGTGGAGTACAAACTTCTGTAGAAGAAAACTTCTTATAGAAGAAAAACATCCTAACTGTCCTGAGATTACTAACTGCCTTGAAGACAGGTGAAACTATCTAGAGCAGTAAAAAAATGAAAAGAAAGGAAGGTGGCCAACCTCGATTATCTTGATTCACGTCAACTCTGGGAGCCAGAAGTCTTAGCACCGCTCAGCCACACATTCAAACTGCTCTCTACTCAGCAAAACTCATCCTGCAAAGGCAGGATCTGTGCCCCTATCAGAACCACTGTTACGCTATTTTCAGTTTCTATTTGTAGTCTAGAGGTCCCTGGGTAGATTTACACTCGACTACTAACCTCAACGTTGGGGGTTGGAGCCCTCCCAGCAATGCCACAGAAGAAAGGCCTGGCCATCTGCTTCTGTAAAGATTATAGCCAAGAAAACTCTCTGGGTCAATTCTACTCTGTAACACATGGGGTTGCCATAAGTTGGCATTGACTTAACAGCAACAGATTTGGTTTTTAAATTTTTTTCATTTGTTATCTAAGGGTAATGATATGATTTAACAGTATGGTTATCCTAGCTCAGTTGTAATATAAAACTGGGGCACAGTATCAGCCACAGAAGTGAAATGTGGGAGAGAATGGCAAATTCATCTGAAGAAAACGTCTAATAATAATTTTTAAAGGTCAGCATAGACCAAGTGTATGCTGTTGTACTTATCTATCACTGCATCACAAGTACCTCAAAACTTAATAGCTGAAGACAACAACTACTTTATTACATTTCATGATTCAGATAAGGCTCTGCTGGGAGATTCTTCTGTTCCATGTGACAATGACAGAGGTCACTTGATGGTATTCAGCTGGTAGATGGCCTGGTCTGGAGGGTTGAAGATGGCCTCACTCATATGTCTAGTACCTTGGTGGTGATGGTTGGAAGACTGGGATCAGCTGGGAATGTCAACTGGAACAGCTACATATGGCCTTTCCAGCATGGTGGCCTCAAGGGAATCAGCAACCTTACACTGTGCCCCATGGCTCCAAGAATGGAGTGTTCTAGTGAACAATGTAGGAAGCTACTGGCCCCTTATGATCTAGCCTTGGAAATCACAGTGTCATCTCTGCTATACTCTATTGGTCAAGACCGTCATAAACCCATCCAGTTTCAAGGGTAGGGGACATATATCCTACTTTTTGATGGGATAACCCATTGCCATCGAGTCAATTCCAACTCATAGCAACCATATAGGACAAAGTAG
Organism: Trichechus manatus latirostris; assembly: GCF_000243295.1. NCBI lineage: Eukaryota > Metazoa > Chordata > Mammalia > Sirenia > Trichechidae > Trichechus > Trichechus manatus. The sequence goes on along the minus strand of NW_004443957.1, from coordinate 5,158,552 downwards.
AACCACCCCACCGGGTTTTCAAGAAGCGGCTGGTGATTTCAAACTGTCAACCTTTTGGTTAGCAGCCGAGCTCTTAATTACTGCGCCACCAGGGCTCCTTTTGATGGGATAGTGTCAGAGAGTTACAACCATGTTTTTAAACTGTTGTAAAAGTATGTGTACATTTGAATGTATGATAATACAGCCACACCTGCACACACAGTTATTAATCATGAGTACTCAAAAAAAAAAAAAGGTAGCATTCCAAGAGTATGTGGTTTTGGAGGAAGAGAAATCACATCCCACTGGGGCATAAGAGGTTTCATGGAGAAGGTCTGGTGTTTAAGCCAGGTCCTGAAGGATAGGTACTGTGTCACAGATGAAGATGCAGGAGGTGCTGTCCAAGCAGAAGGAATCACATGAGCAGAGTCACTGAGACAAAAAGACAAGTTAAGTCTGGAGAGGTGTGTAGAGGCAGACAGGGAGGAAAGGCACACTGAGAGGTAGGAGGAGATGGTCTCAGGAACAAAGACGTCCCCCAGCATGTCAAATCGGCCAAAATCAAGAAGGAAGGGTAGGGCAGGCAAGGGTTACAAAGCACACTCCAGGGAGGGACACTGTAGGAGAGCAGCGACTTGAGGTAATCTGTAGGCAGAGAGAAAGAAGGTGGCAGCGAAGACGCGACTGAAGTTATGAAAAGTGTAAGGGGTAGCTAATGGGGTAAGGGAAGGAGACTGAGAGACTGAGTGTGGTGGGTTAATGACTTCACTTTGAAAATAAGGAGGTGTGTTTTTCCTCAAGGGTCTCCATGAGCCAGAATTCACTTGATCTCAACAGGTTTAGTTTTGGTAAGAGCAAAGAAATGGATTCCTGATTAAAAGAGACTTTGATGTGCAGACGATTAAAGCTGAGAGATGGATTCAATGTTCTGAGTAAAATAGGAGGTGGGATTATCTATTAAAAGTAAAAAATTACTTAAGAGTATGCTAGACATCTTCACGGAAGTTTCTACATAAATGCAAAATATGATTTTTTTTTTAGAACAGTAAAGTAGGCAGAAGTTCAGCTAGGTATTGTACTAAATAACTTCACAATTCAGTTTTGCTTATTTTTAGTTTATGCTCACTATAGAAAACTTGAAAAAAATATTAAAAAGTATAAAGAAATAAAAGTCACCTGTATCCTCCCCTAGGGTCCCTGGGTGACACAAACAGTTTGCACTGGCTACTAACCTGAAGGTTGCAGTTCAAACCCATCCAACTGTGGTGTGAAAAAAAGGCTTGGCGATCTGTTTCTGTAAAGATTATAGCCAAAAAAAAAAAAAACAAAACAAAAAAAACCCTACGCAACACATGTGGTCACCACGAGTCAGAATCCACTGGATGGCAATGGGTTTTTCTTTTTTTATATATATCCTCCACTATCACCCAAAGGGACCCCTGGTTTGCAGTGGTTAAGAGCAACGGCTGCTAACAGAGAGGTCGGCAGTTTGAATCCACTAGGTACTCCTTGGAAACTCTATGGGGCAGTTCTACTCTGTCCTTAGGGTCACTATGAGTTGGAATCGACTCAACAGCAATGGGTTTGGTTTTGGTTTATCATCCAAAGACAATAGTTAGGAGCTGGTTTTATTTCCATGCAATTGATCTATTATGCAGCTACACTTCTGTTTTACATATATTTTATGCAGTTTTGCTTATGCTCCTGAAGTCTTCAAACCCATTTTTATTTTTTCCCATACAAAAATTTATACATACATTGTTATGTGACTCTAATTGCTCTCCCCATACTGTGACAGCACACTCCTCCTTTCCACTCCTGGTTCCCCATGTCCATTCAACCAGCTCCTAACCCTCTCTGCCTTCCCATCTCACCTCTGGACAGAAGCTGCCGGTTTAGTCTCTTGTATTTACTTGAGCTAAGAGGCACACTCCTCACAAGTATCACTTTATGCCCCACAGTCCAGTCCAATCCCTGTCTGAAGAGTTGGCCTCGGAAATTCTTTTAGTTCTGGGCTGATAGAGAATCCAGGGGCCATATTTCCCGGGGTTCCTATAGTCTCGGTCAGACCATAAGTCTGGTCTTCTTCCTAGAATTTGAGTTCTGCACCTCACCTTTCTCCTGCTCCATCAGGGACTCTCTGTTGTGTTCCCTGTCAGGGCAGTCATTGGTGGTAGCTGGGCACCATTTAGTTTTTCTGGTCTCAGGCTGATGAAGTCTCTGGTTTATGTGGCCATTTCTGTGTCTTGGGCTAATACTTTCCTTGTGTCTTTGGTGTTCTTCATTCTCCTTTACTCCAGGTGGTTGGGACCAGTTGATGCATCTTAGATGGCCACTTGCAAGCTTCTAAGACCCCAGACGCCACTCACCAAAGTAGGATGCAGAACATTTTCTTAATAAGCTTTGTTATGCCGATTGACCTAAATGTCCCCTGAAAGCATGGTCCCCAGACCCCACCCCTACTACTCTGTCCCTCAAAGTGTTTGATTGTGTTCAGGAAACTTTTTAGCTTTAGTTTAGTCCAGCTGCACTGACTTCCCCTGTAGTGTGTACTGTCCTTCCCTTCACCTAAGATAATTCTTATCTACTATCTCATTAGTAAATAACCCTCACCCTCCCTCCTGAGCCTCCCCTCGTAACCATCAAAGAATGTTTTCTTCTGTGTTTACACTTTTCTTGAGTTCTTATAATAGTGGTCTTATACAATATCTGTCCTTCTGTGACTGACTATATTCACTCAGCATAATAAGTTCCAGCTTCCTCCATGTTATACGATGTTTCATGGCTTCCTCATTGTTCTTTATCGTTGCATAGTATTCCATTGTGTGGATATACCATGATTTGTTTATCCATTCGTCCGTTGATGGACACCTAGGTTGTTTCTATCTTTTTGCTATTGTGAACAGTGCTGCAATGAACATGGGTGTGCATATATCTATTCGTGTGACAGCTCTTGTTTCTCTAGAATATATTCAAAGGAGCAGGATAGCTGGATGACATGGTACTTCTATTTCTAGCTTTTTTTTTTTAAAGTTAAAAGGAAGTTTTATTTGGCATATATTCAAAAGCACAAAAGTGGGAAGCGGATAACCATGCTGCTAGAGGCATGTCTGCCCGAGTCCAAAGAATATTACAGAATAGGTAAGAATGGAAAAACGGACAAGCATGCTGCCACAGCCATGTCTGCCTGAGTCCCAAGAACAGGTACAGAGCCATCAGTATATATCAACATCACAAAATGGGTAGAATCATTGAAAGTGTCACTTTTTCACTGATTGGCTAGAAATTGTAATCTTACATTTTGAATCATCTTTCTTAACAATCATTGGCACGGGTTTCAGTAACGAAAGTCAGGAGGGTCTTCATTGGTCCAACAAATTCCTATTCACTAAATGCTAACAGAAAAAGACAAAAGGTGAGCAGTCCTTTGGGTTATGTTTTATTGCCCTTTTGTGAAAACTTCCTTAAGATAATTTCTCAGGGCCCAGTTGATGTGTCTTTGTGAGTCTGTGAGGGCTCAGCTCCTGCTGGGTCACATCCTGTATGCTCAAAGAGAGGGAGTAATAACTCCAATATTATTTCCTAAATCAGTCCCTCCTTTTGATCGGAGATTGGAGATAACACATCGGTGATCAATACCTGGACTTAGGAGAGCTCCTAGATGGTGGCCACTGCAGGCTCTTTAAACTCATGGTGCTGGTTTTCCACCGGATACCAGCTGGTTCTTCATCAGGTTATTAAGTAAGAGCGATGTTCCCATCAATAGCATTGCCTGAGTGAGCAGACTCAATGTACATCAACATTTTAGCCTGAGGCCTTCTTTTGCCTTTTACGTGTGTAAGACAATAGAGGATAAATTTTATAATGCCTAATACTATCAGGATGTAGACTAAGAATATTACTATTCCTTGCAGTAGTGATCTAGCCCATGTACTTATTCCTGATGGTAACCAACAAAATAGATCTGGTGTTTGTAAGGGCGTGACAATGTGTAATCAAGTAGCTTGCTGTCTAATTCTATGTATATCTTGTCTACAGCACAGACTACATTTTCTTGGGCTAATAAAAAAATTC
>NW_004443957.1:5135800-5136967 GCF_000243295.1 Trichechus manatus latirostris | reverse complement strand
AAGAATGAACAAATCTGTCTTGGAAGAAGTACAGCCAGAATGCTCCTCAGAAGTGAGGATGGCAAGACTTTGTCTCATGTACTTTGGATATGTTAATCAGGAGGGATCAGTCCCTGGAGAAGGACATCATGCTTGGTAAAGTAGAGGGTCAGTGAAAAAGAAGACGACCCTCAATGAGATGGATTGACACAGTGGCTGCAACAACGGGAGGAAACAGCAATGATTGTGAGGCTGGCACAGGACTACGCAGGACCAGGGTAGTGTTTAGTTCTGTTGTGCATATACGGTCACTATGCATCGGATAGGACTCCAAGGCACCTAACAAAAACAAACACACACACTTGGGAAAGCTCAGTTGCTTCCGGTAGTTGGCACACTGTAATATTCTTTACCATAAAACCTAAGGGCGTGTTTTAAAGAATTAGAGCTCAGAAGTGGGACCGTTCTAAAACTTCCCTTTACCCTTGCTTCTTCTTAGTAAATGGGTGTGGGTGGGCGTTGGGGTGGAGATCTTTATGATATAAGGTGCCTTCCAGTTCTAGATTCTGAAGTTGTCACCATCATAATGGCTCTGGATAAAAGTGGGTGAAAGGCAGTATTTCAATGCTCGCTGTTTTCTAAGAGTGCCTCAGACTAGGAGGGAACACGTGGGAAAAACAGGTGGAGGCTCCCACAGGGGGCTTCGGACAAGCCAGAGCCTTTCCCAGAAGTCGCCGCCTCCACACACACACCGAGCGCCGGCAGTTCTGGGTCTGAGCACCCTTCTTTGGTTTTCCCACCAGCGGAGGAGAAGGCGCACAGCCCGCAGAGGCGCAGGTGGGGTCCGGGCGCCCCCAAGCTACTCCCAGGGCGGCCAGTCCAGCTGGCCAAGGCAGGGCTGCCAGTAGGGCAGGCGTCGCCTCCGTGCCTCTCCAGCTCCCCGCACCAGCAACCTGGCCAAGTTTACTACCCGGTATCAGGCGGCTCTCCAGTTACCTGAGCTGGCTAACGACGTCAGCGCCACATCATCTGGGCTTTTAATATTGCAAGGAAGCAGGAAAAGAAGGAAGAAAAAAACCCGCCGCAGCGAGCCAATCGCGGTGAATCGGCCCCTGCACAAAGGCGGTGGCGGGAGCGGGAGCGGCGAGGGCGCGCAGCGATCGTTGGCGCCGGGGGCCGCCTTCGCCG
>NW_004443957.1:5133399-5134941 GCF_000243295.1 Trichechus manatus latirostris | reverse complement strand
GAAGCATCCTGGCCGCCCTCGGGCATGGTAGTGGGAGGATGGCAGCTTCCGGTTCAGTGCTCCCAGCGCCTAACCATCCTCCTGACCCTATCATCCCAGAGACCGGGGCTGCAGAATCTAATAATACCGCAGTAACAGGTCACCTTCCGCAGGGTGCCTTCGCTTTTGATGTTTTGAATATTTTTTTCCGCTGTTTTGGGCCTCGGAGGAGGTTTCGGGGGTAGCTGAGTGACGCCACTCTGCTCTTCGCAGGTGACCGCTGAGTGCACAGGCCGATACGGTTTCTTTTCAGGGTTGAAGGAGAGGTGAAAAAGAGGAACGTGAGCATCTATTTGCCTATGATCTGGTAACACAGGGCACCCCTGATGCAGCAATTCCTTCAACTTTGGGGGAGCGGGGTTGCCCTTAAAGTTTGAAGCGCCCCTGCCCCGCACTGCTCTGCTTGCCTCACGCTCTCAGTGGAAGAGCGCCCCAGGTGGAGAATGAGGTCGGGGAACGTGCCCCAGATTAAATGAGTGGAGACTGAATTTTCCCAGCTGTGGCTGGTGAGGCACATACACTTGGTTGGAAGTATAATTCTTCATTTGGACACTTGAAAGACTTTCAAAGGGCGTCGGGTACAGTCCCTTCCCCTGAACTATGAGTTCGAATTCTGAAACAGCCCGTCCTGGCGTGCACAATGACCACACTTTGCAGTTAAGTCCCGGAATCTGCGCTTTGTGATTACCCTGCCAGGAACATTTTGTCTCCCCACCCCCCCGCCACCCCTCACGAAACCTTTACAGGTGAATCAACAGCCAACATTTCCTTGACACCCCCTATCCACCCACCCACTTCACTTCTCAGGGTTTGTATTTCATCCTCCTTAGGCTAAACCCAATGGTTTGGTAGTTACTTGGTAATGACTAACACCTTGCCACTATGCATGGAGAAGGTGTAAAACAATTTATTCAAAAGTCTAGGGTGAGTGACTAAACTGATGGAAGTTTACCCTGAAATAACCAGAAGTAGAATTCCAGCTTGTATTGTGAAATTTTAGAAACTGTGTTAAGTGTAGCCCTAAACAAGACAAACCTGTTATCTCACTTTCCTAAAAATGCCTGCTCCTCTGCCAGCACCACTCTTTATTTTTTTATTTTTATTACTACTGCTTCCATTGTGTTTACCTGGCTCTGTTCCTCAGATCACTTAAAGTGTTCACTCCTTTCCTTTTGGGTATGTTGGTGCTAAATTGAGATGCATCCATTGTCTGCAGTGTGTGTTTCCACTGGGCCACAGGTCTACAAGTGAGTCACAATGTTGGGTAAACACTTTGAAGAATGAGCACTTTTAATACTTTCCCAGTAATGGTATTTTGAAGATTGTTGTTGTTGTTAGGTGCCGTCGAGTCGGTTCCGACTCATAGTGACCCTGTGTACAACAGAACTAAACACTGCCTGGTCCTGCGCCATCCTCATGATTGTTGTTACGCTTGAGTCCATTGTTGCAGCCACTGTGTCAATCCATTTCCTTGAGGGTCTTCCTCTTTTTCGATGACCCTCC
>NW_004443957.1:5129805-5132262 GCF_000243295.1 Trichechus manatus latirostris | reverse complement strand
AAGTGTGGTTTGTGCTTCTCTTTCAGGCAGATATTAGACATGGTGTAGCTGTTTTTTACTCTTCTAGCACCGTTGATGGCAAATCATGGAGATCATTGTCCCCCAGTCAATCAGAACCATCCCCCTGGCTTGCCCAGAATGGTAACAGTGGGCATTACAAAGGTACAGTTCTTGGTAGTGGTCACTTCTAAGACAGGAACATGAATGCATTTATGTCAGATTATAAAGTACAAGCTTCACTTCTGGAAGGAACTGGACTAAATCATTGATGGTGTATTTGGAAGAAGCCTTAGATTGGTAATTCATTAATGTTCTCTCCATCCTCTGCTCTGCCAAGGACTCTGAGTACTTTCCTGCAACAATTAACATCTTTTTTTGGTTTTACCTCCCCTTGATTAAAAAATTTATAGCAACAAAAGATAGAACATCCTGTCTACAAATAGAAATCCCATGAAAATGAAAATGAGTGCAAAACACTTGAGATTTTCAGAGGGAAGGGCTGTGTAAAAATGAGGTGTTATAGACCACAGTATCTCTCACATACCTTTTATACTGTGATTTTTTTTTTTTTCCTTCAAGGGTTAAGGAAATAATGTCTAGGTGATACCTGAGGAGTAAGAAACGATTTTATTAAATTTATCTTTATTGTTGCCGCTGAGTTGGCCCCGACTCATGGTGACTTGATATATAACAGACAAAATGCTGCCCAGTCCTGTACCATCCTGTGATTAGTTGCAGATCAGACGTTGTGATCCATAGGGTTTTCATTGGCTGATTTTCAAAAGTAGATCACCAGGCCTTTCTTCCTAGTCTGTCTTAGTCTGGAAGCTCTGCTGAAATCTGTCTACCGTGGGTGACCCTGCTGGTATTTAAAATACTGGTGCTATAGCTTCCACCATCACAGCAACACACGAGCTACCTCTGTATGACAAACTGACAGGCAGGTGGTGGCTTTACTCCTTGGGTTCCAGTTATACATCTGGGAACCAGGAAGATAACTCCCGGATGGGTCTGTGGATCCGCTAGGCTCATGGTGAGATGGATTTGGGCCAGAATTCTTCTGTCTCGTGGGCTCTGTAAGCCCCCACTCTAACCAGAGGACCATTTCAGGTCTCTGGGAGCATTGTCAGCATCAACCCCAGGAGACTGAGGCTGCCGCCATGGGAAGTTCCAGACCCTTCAGTTCTAAGTCACTTTACAGACCTGAGAGCATTGACTGAAGGGTAGGCCAGACCCCCTTGAAGAAGGACCCTGCAAGACTACTGCAAGTATGTGTAACAAACATTCCTCCAATCCAGTCCCAAAGGGGCCTGCAGCTGTTGGCTAGAGTACCTGTCCCCTGGGGGAAGGGGACTGCCTGACTTTTTGAGGATGCTTACATCGGCTTTCACAGCATGCTTGATGTTGGCAGTTAACATTTAATTCTAATAAATTAGTTACCTGGTTTTTGAGCTCATGATAGATTAAAGAGGGAAGGATGTCACAGCTACAGGCAAACATCAGTGACGGCTTAAAATAAAACCGTTGCCATCCAGTCGATTCTGACTCATAGCGACCCTATAGGACAGAGTAGAACTGCCCCATAGGGTTTCCAAGGAGCGCCTGATGGATTCGAACTGCCGACCTTTTGGTTGACAGCCGTAGCTCTTAACCACTACACCACCAGGGTTTCCCTGCTCTACCATGGCTCCTACAAAAAGACAAATACTTTAAAAATCAGAAAAATAAAATGATTATTTAAAAAACAAAGTCGCTTATTGAACACTTTTCATGTGCCAGGCAATATTTACACGTATTATCCTCCACATATTACAAGGAACTAGGAGCCCTGGTGGTGCAGTGGTTAAGAGCTTGGCTGCTAAACAAAAGGTTAGCAGTTCAAATCCACCAGCCACTCCCTGGAAACCCTATAGGGCAGTTCTGCGCTGTCCTGTAGGGTCTCTATGAGTCGGAATCGACTCAATGGCAGTGGGTTTGGTTTGGTATCTTAATTCAAGGGGCCCTCGTGGTGCAGTGGTTAAGCGTTTGGCTGCTAATCAAAAGGTGGGCGATTCGAATCCACCAGCTGCTCCTGGGAAACCCTTTAGGGCAGTTCTGCTCTGTCCTATAGGGTCACTATGAGTCGGAATCGACTGGACAGCAGTGGGTAATGAGGTATTAGATATCATTAACCTCATTTTAACAGGCTACAGTTCAGGTGTGAGCCATTGGCAGTTCGGTGGCAGAAATCCCACCTTCCATGAGGGAGACCCAGGATCAATTCCCAACCGTTTCACCTCATGTGCAGCTACCACCTGTCTGTGTTGTAGGCTTGCGTGTTGCAGTGATATTGAACAGGCTTCAGCGGAATTTCCAGACTAAGACGGACTAGGCAAAAGGCCTGGCAATCTACTTCCAAAAATCAGCCAGTGAAAACCCTATGGATCACAACAGTCTGATCTGCAGCCGATCATAGGG
>NW_004443957.1:5126196-5127610 GCF_000243295.1 Trichechus manatus latirostris | reverse complement strand
GCACAGTGGAGGAGGCATGAGTAGGATGGGAGAAGTGCCCGTGTCCCAGAAAAGAGTACTACCCAGGGGCATGTTGAACTTGGCACCCACTGGACATGGGTCCAAATTTAGGGCAGCAGCTCTAGGGTAAGGTTTTCTCTGTCCACTCTGAGGGAAATTCCTTGTCTCCGCTTTTCTATCATTCATCTCTGTGTTCCTTGGATATCTCCAGATGGCATCTATCTTTCCACCATTCCTGCTTGCTTCCCTTTGTGCCTAATCTGTACCTTTTATATCTCGAAAGCTATTGGCTTAAAACCTACCCTAGACTGATATGGTCCATTAACAAAACAAAGAAAACCCATTCCCAAATGGAATTACATCCACAGGTATAGGATTTAAAACACATTTTGGGGGAACACAGTTCAATCCATAACATTCTACCCTGTGGCCCTCAAAAATTCATGTCCTTAGCACATAAACGAAACATATTTGCCCAATCATATCATCCCAAAAGACATATCCCGTCCCAGCATTAACTCTAAATCCAAAATCTCATCTTCTGGATCATCTAAAGCAAATATGGGTGAGACTTTGGATGTGTTCCATCCGGGGGCAAAATCTCTTTCCATCTGTGAACTGTAAACCTAGAACAGAAGTTATCTGCTTTCCAAGTACAATGGTGAACAGGCACAAGGTAGACATTCCCACTGCAGGTGAGAGATGTAAAAACGCAGATGCAGGGGCATCTGACCCCCTCTAATGTCACAGAGGGGAAGGAGAATCAAGATCAACAGCCCAAGGCTGATTCTTACAAGGCAGAGGCCAGACCTACCTCCTCTCCCCAATCTTTTTTACCAATTCTGACACCAGCCATCCCTCCCATGGCCCTCTCTACTTCTCTGTTGCGTTCAGTAATTTGTTGCAATGGCCACGCAGAACTCATAGACAATATTCAGGATTGTGGGATTTATTAGGGAAGTAACAGGTTACAATTCAGGATAAGAAACGACTCAGGATACAGTTCTTTGGTCAGGGCAGTGTCTTCTCAGCTGTGCCCTCAGACAAGCCTCTCTCTGGTCCTTGGCCCCTGAGCACCTTGGCCCCTTGGCCCCTGCCTTGCTCAGACAAGTGTTACAAAGCTCTTTAGCTCTGCCAGTATAAGTGCCTGGAGGCACCCCACTCCACTAGTAACCCTCAGCCTGACGTCGCTCAGCTCTTGCTTCGTAGGTCAGTGGTCTTAGCTCTGCCAAGTGACCAGAGGCACCCCACTTCACCGGTAAGCCTCCTGCTTGAAGATGCTCAGCTGCCTTGCTTTGTGGGTCAGCACACCTACTGTAGCTGCCTTGCTCTGTGGGCCAGGAAACCCACTGCACCATCTTGTGCCTATCTCCTGGTTCTGATGCCACTGTTTCTCTGCTGCCGCTTCTCACCA
>NW_004443957.1:5117046-5125667 GCF_000243295.1 Trichechus manatus latirostris | reverse complement strand
TCTCTGGATTCTGGGTGGTGACCCCTTGGTCCTGGGTGTCAACCCTGCCTTCTAGACTCACAGGGAAGGCATCCCAGATACCTTAGCTTTGGGTGGCCTTATTTTCCTGGTCTACTTGAGTGGTGACCCCACCCCCTCAGCCCTGAGAGGTTCCATTCTCCTAGCCCTTAGGCATAGCAGCCCTGTCCACTCAGCTTTGTGCAGTGACCCCATTTTCTTGGTCCACTTGAATCATAGCCCCAGCTTTGGGAACTGAGGTAGTGGAGACTTGCCTCTTTGAAACCTAGGAGGCCATGGCTCTGCCCTTTGAAACCAAGGCAGCCCTGCTTCCATGCTCCTTCCAGCAGTTCTGCTGATTTCCTCACTGCTCCGGGGATGGTTTTTTTCTTTTATTGGAGGACAACAGATGTTGTAACCAAGTAGCTCCATTAGCCTGTTTCCTGCCTGTAGAATTCCAAGAGACACATGGCTTTCCTTCATTTCATCCTGTTTCTGTCCTTTTCAGTCTAATCGGATGGATTTTCTGCTGGTGTGGTTGATTAGATCATTAGTCACAGACTTAATCTCTTTAACAAAAGAGTGTATAGCTACGTCCTTGGTGAAATTTCTAGGACACTTGTCCTTAATTTGTACAATAGAATTTTCCAAATCTTTAAGTTCTGTTTCATTTTAAAGTCTCTTTTCTCCTGCATTTTATTGTAAGTGGCAAAGAAAAAAATCACACTGCCTGTTTAAGATCTTGCTTAGAAATCTCCTCAGCCAGATACTCAAGTTCATCATTTAAAAGTTCTACCTTCCGCCAAACATTTGAATATAATTCAGACAAGTTCTTTGCCACTGCATAAAAACCATCACCTTCCCTTCAATGTCCAATTCATCATTTTTTAAGCCTCACCAGAAGCACATTTAACATCCACATTTCTAGCAACATTGTGCTCATAACAATAGAAGCTTTCATCGCAGTTCTCAATTCTTTCTGAGCCCTCATCAGAATCACCCTTAAGGTCCATAATTCCACCAATAGTCTCTTAAAGGTAATCTAGAGCCTTACTATGAAGCGCATCAAAATTCCTCAAGATTCTACCCAGTATGCAATTGCAAAACCACTTCCACATTTTAGGTATCTGTTAGAACAGCACTGCTGCTTCTTGGTACTAAATTCTTAGTTTCTTAGTGCTGCTATAACAGAAATACCACAAGTGGAGAGGCTTTAACAAACGACTTTATTTTGTTACAGTTTAGGAGGCTAGAAGTCCAAATTTAGGGCACTAGCTCTAGAGGAAGGTTTTCTGTGTCCACTCTAGGGGAAAATCCTTGTCTCAGCTTCTCTAGTATTCTTCTCGAAGTTCCTTGGATATCTCCAGGTGACATCTATCTTTCCCCCATTCCTGCTTGCTTACTTCGGTGCCTAATCTGCTCCTTTTATATCTCAAAAGTGATTGGTTTAAAACACACCCTACACTGACATGGTCCATTAACAGAACAAAGAAAACGCTATTCCCAAATGGCATACATCCACAGGTATAAAACCTGTTGCCATTGAGTCGATTCCGACTCATAGCAACCTTATAGGACAGATTAGAACTGCCCCATAGGGTTTCCAGGGAGCAGCTGGTGGATTAGAACTGTCAACCTTTTGGTTAGCAGCTGAGCTCTTAACCACTGTGCCACCAGGGCTTCTCTGCAGGTATAGAGGTTTGGATTTAAAACATATATTTTTTGGGGGAACAATTCAATCCATAACAGAAGGCCTTACTGAAAATATAGCATTTGAGTAAAGAACTGCAGGAGGTGGGAGTGAATTATAGAGCTACCAGGGGAACTGTATTCTAGAAAAATGGCTAAGAAGTCATTGTGGCAGGAGCTGAGTAAGAGAGATGGGGAGCAATGAAGTCGATGAGAAGGGAGGGGGCAGATTGTGTAGGATGTTGTGGGCCATTGTAAAGAGTGTGGTGGAAAGCACTGGAAATTTTGAGTCAAGGAATGATGTAGGAGGGAAAGGGTGAAAACAGTAACCCAGATGAAGTGTGTTAGGAGTTTTAGGACAAGGTAGTGAAAGTAGATGATGAGACATGGTCAGATTCTGGATATAGATGCTAGAATCAGCAAGATCTGCTGATGGATTGAATGTGAGATGTGGGAATAGGAGTGTAGTCAGGAATGATCCCAAGGTTTCTGGCCTCAGCTCCTGGCAGAGTGGAGTTCCTCTTTCCTGACAAAGGGAAGGCTCTAGAAAGAAGGAGCAGGTTTTGGGTAGATCTCGAGCTCAGTTGAACTTGAAATCACTTCTGGGCACCCTAGTAGAGATCTACATCAGGCATGTTCTCCGCTATAATCTAGTGTCCTGGGGGTCATGGATCCCTGGTGGTACAGTGGTTAGGAGCTCAGACTGCTAACCAAAAGCTTGGCAGTTGAAATCCACCGGCTGCTCTGTGGAAACCCTATGGGGCAGTTATACTCTGTCCTGTAAGGTTGCTATGAGTCGGAATCGACTTGATGGCAACGGATTTGTTTTTTTGGGTTTTGGGGGTCATACTTACTGTGTGAATAATAATGCCTTCCACTTATACATTGTGTCACATTTTTAAGTTATATCATATTCATCAATAGAGATTAATTCTGACTGCAGAGGTTGAAGTCTTCTGAGAGGTGATACCTGAATTTGAACTTGAAGGAGAAATAAGAATGACAATAAGTAGAGAAGAAAGAAAAGACATTTCAGATTGCGGGAACACCATGAGCAAAGATCAAGAAATGTGAATTCTCTGGTGTAAGTTGCTATTCGATGGATATGTTTAACAATAGTTTTAATAGTTCAGCTTCCAGGCTAAGGAAGAGTATCTAAACTATAATTACATGATTTAATATTACATAAGGCTGTGTGGAAAACTAAAAAAAAAAATCAAAGAGCAGAAAGATTTGCTTCATTTCATATTTCCTGAAATTTAACAATAGGATATTTAATATTTGATATAATAATTCATTATAAAATTTAAATTATACATAGTCAAAAGAACAACAGTAAGGAAATATTTTCGGTATATCTTTCAGGAGTAGCTAATATTAAAACGGTAACAAAGAATAAATCTAGGTGGTTGCTGTTTTTAGGAAGTAAATAAGACAGATTTTTTTTTTTTTGACAGAGAACTAAACATTTTATCAGCTTCAAATAAACACATTTACAGTTTATAATTGATGGGAAGATTTTCATGTGACTCACAGAAAAACACTTGAGTAATTTTCATTTCTTTCTCATGTTTTTAAATTTGCTGATTTGCCGTTTGAAATGAATCTTTTAGTATAAACATTGCTTCCTACTTAGCATGGATGATCTAAGTATCCTCTTCTTTTTTTCTGATACTGTATTTTTTATGACATCTCAGTTTCTGATAACAAGAAGGAAACGGAAATGTTTTAAACTAGAATTGAAAAGCTTGAAACATTCTCTTAACTAAAATTCTTCAAATACTTGAACATCCATTACCAAGGCACTCAATTATTTAAAGGCAGTGTTTAGGTGAACTAAGTTAATTAAAGACAGTGGCAAGACTGTTCCATGGCTGCCTACATGTCAGACTGACTCACTTACTTGACATAAAATTTGGAGCCAGGGAGAGAAGCTGCCCACCCACCGTCCAGTGTTCTGACACTCGGAGTCTCAGAGAAGTAGCATGTCGCCCAAGGCCCTCCTCAAACAGATGTACCTCACGGTGGGACGGTGCCGGTGTGCAGGACGTCCTTATGCCCTGAACAGCAGGGATGAAGTACTGGTGTGTGGATAAGTAATCTGTCACCCACTATTCCCATCTTACCTCCCCCACCACCGCAAAGCTTCTTAAAGTGTGAAAGGAAAAAAAACAAAAAAAAGCAAATTTCTGTCAGTATTCTATGGACCATGACATAAATATAGATTTGTTCTTTCAGCAGCTCTCATTGAACTTACTATCTGTGAAAGTAATCTGAAGATTGAATGATGCTAAAAAGACACGTTGGACACCTAAACCTGCCCATCAAGATGGCTTCTTCTGTTCTGCTCAAGACTACGTGTTGTGCGTTGGGATTTGTTTGTGCTCTCCTAGCCTGACGAGGCCGTCCCTCTGCAGGGTCCCAGGCGACACACACAGCCAGTCAAGGGGCATATAGCATGTCTGGGCAGTGCTCCCTCATAATTATGGGCAAGAATGGCATTTTCTATCACTCACTCAGCAAATGGAGTTGTTAAACCAGGTTGTCATCAGTGATATCAGACTGAATTATTAAGTTAAAAACTGCAGGCCGATGGATTGAAAAGTTAGAATCATGGATTATTTTTAGGGAAAATATTTTCCGATATATTAAATAACCCTTCACAGACTAAGTAAGTATTACGTAGAAGTGTTCTTTGGGGAACTTTTAAAACTTAAGTCCCAGAGACTTAAAAAGTGGCGGGGATGGGAGGTGTGGGCACTGAATTGAGGGTTTGGAGGCCTGGGTAAGTTATTGTTAACAAAAATCTGTTGATAGTTTGTTGATAACTTAATTTCTCTAGCACTCAGTTGCCACACCTGTATGGTGAAAGAGCTGAATGAGGCCCTCTTCCAGCTCTAAAATTCTGTGATCCTGGGTCGTTGAAGTGTTTACTGAGTACTTGCCTCTTTTGTGGAGCCCTGGTGGCGCAGCAGTAGTTAAGAGTTCGGCTGCCAGCCAAAAGTTTGGCAGTTCAAATCCACCAGCCACTCCTTGGAAACCCTACGGGGCAGTTCTACTCTGTCCCATAGGGTCACTATGAGTTGGAATCGACTTGATGGCAATGGGTTTGGTGTTTAGGTTTTGCCTCCCCTGTGCCCAACATGTGGGGATTCATAGAGAATACTGTAAAGTCAAAAAGTTCAAAGTCTGGCTGGGGAGACTGAGCTAAACCGTACAACTCAGGATGCTGCATAGGGTGTGGATTCCTAACTGCTGAATTGCATGAGGCCACTGGTCAAATCTGCAGGATTTTGAGGGGAGACCATTATGAGCTGAAATGGTCAGGGAAGCTTCATGGAAGAGGTGAATTGAGATACACAAGAAATATAGGTATATTTGGTCAGGTGGTGAAGAGGAATGAGGGCCGTTAAGGAAAGGAGTGGAAATGAATGTGGCCTTTGAGAGAGAATCCGAGTTTAACAGCCTCAGGGCTGGGGAGTTACATGTGGTAAGCAAAGGGATACGAGGGATCGGAGGCTGATGTGGGGGGCCTCAGCTGCAAAAAGGGGGTTTGCACTTGACTTCGTAGACACTAGGGAGCCACTGTAGCTTCCTGAGCCTATAATATGACATGTAGCCTGGACTGCAGAATGAATTAAAAAGCTGGAATCAAGGAACATGGCTCTGAGGCTGTTGCAGTTCTTCAAACACAAGGTGGTTTTCACTGCCAGTACTGCTGACAATGAAACTTCTTCAATGAAGAAGAAATAGTAATGATGGAAGGAGCACCAGGATATAAGAGGATGGTGGGAAAGGCATGACCAGACCTCCTCGTGGCAAGCCCAGTTGTTAGTTGCCATGGAGTTTGCCCCCAACTCTTAGCAACCCCATATACAACGGAACAGAACCCTGCACCATCCCCATAATCTGTTGTCAGTCAGACCGTTGTGATCTATAGGGCTGATTTTCAGAAGCACTTTCTTCCTATCTTAGTCTGGAAGCTCCCCTGAAACCTTTTCAGCATCACAGCAGCACACAGGCCTCTACTGTGCATGAGATACATTGGCCGGGAATCAAACCAGGGTTTCCTGCATGGAAGGCAAGAATTCTACCACTGAACCACCAGTGCCTTAGAGAGCCCCTAGGTGGACATAAATGGGAAACTCCTAGGGCTTAGGGCACCTGTGTAAGTCTCCTTTTCATTCTTGATAACCTTATTATAAAGTAATAGACCCAAGAAATATATGAGTCCCATGTTGAATTTCCATGTGCATAGTCTGTTCCTTTTGCCAAAGCATTTCAGCAGTTCATGGACAAGTCTAAGAGATATACTAGTACATGGACATGTTTGAAAAGCAAAGCAAAGTTGATCAGATTTCTTAGTCTATTAAAGAACTAACTAACCTTTAAGCATCCACTCTGGTTAATCTGAATGTCAGACACCCCTCTCACCCTGCCCTCCAGGTCTCCTCCTTCCCTTGTACCCTCACAGACCAGCAACAGCGCCATCAAAGCCTAACCCATAGCTTCTTGGTGGCACATGAGACATGGAGTATTGGAGTTTCCAAATGACTGACTTAAAACAATCAGAGTAGACTGAGGATTACTCCTCCAAAATTGCCACACTGACTCACTTCCCGTTTACAGTGCTTTCTTGAAAAGGAAGAGAACAACAATATGCTGCCTCTGACACTGAGGATTATGCATCTTAGGACTGTTTTATTTACGCCCTTGGTCATTAGTGGTAACAGGTTTAATGGTTGCCGATTATCATAGTGCTGTGCTTTGCTGCCAGGTGGGGGTTTGACAAATCAGGGTATGCCCATGGGAGTGTGCTGTTCCTGGAACATCTAATGTTTGTTTAGTTGTCAGGAAAATAATGAGACTTGCTGCTCTAAGGCACCGGGTTTCATTAGGCGCACCTCATTATGTCTCCCTTTAGTGACAGGATTTTAGATCCAGGAGTACCTGTTCAAAAGTAGAAAAATCTAACTTCGGTTTGTGTGCTAACACCTTGAAGAGGGATTATGCAAGAGGTAAATTCACCGTTAATGGTATTTAATCTCTTCTTGCCTGTATAAACCAAAAAAAAAAAAAAAAAACAACCCTACTGCCGTTGAGTCGATTGGAACTTGTAGTGACCCCAGACCCCATAAGGGTTCCACAGCTGTAAATCTCTGCTGAAACAGACTGTCACATCTTTCTCCAGAGGAGCTGCTGGTGGTTTCAAACTACCAACCTTTTCGTTAATAGTCGATTGCTTTAACCACCATGCCACCGGGGTATGGCAGTTTTAAAAGTGACTCTCCCTTCTTCTAAGAGTGCAATAAAGTCACCCATACTCTTCTGTTTTGCATGCTGTACACGTAGGTGATATGCCCTGAGGTACATGGTGAGGCAGTCCATTTGCTTTCCAGTTTTTCCAGCTTCTACTCATGTCCTCATCTGTGAAGTGCTGCTGGCTCTAGTTCTCTGTTCTTAAAGAAACATCCTCACTGTTCTACCACATTTCTGTGTTACCATTAAATGCTGATAGGTTCCACACCCTCCTGCCCCTTCCTGAGCAAGTAATTCTCCATTTCCTGTTAAATGCAGACGTGGAAGAATTAGGTCATCCAGAAACTTCAACAACTGAGAGTTTTCTAGCTTGGTTCCCTCTAGCTTGGGCAGAAGGACCACTGTGCTAGTCCCTAAAGCCAAAATCAAACCCAATGCCATCGAGTCGATTCCAACCCATGGCGACCCCACGTGTGTCAGAGTGGAAATGTGCTCCATAGAGTTTTCAGTGGCTGATTTTTTGGAAGTAGATTGCCAGGACTTTCTTTCACAGTGCCTCTAGGTGGATTAGAACCATCAGCCTTTCAGTTAGTACCTGAGCACAAACCACTTGGGCCACTCAGGGACCTGCACTAGTCCCTGCAGAGATATAATAGCTCCACCTGGCCAGAGACCTGGGCCCCACTGTCAGCCTCCCGCAGCACAAACCAGGCAGCGTCTGCCCAAGAGGATGGGCAGAATGCCCTCCTCATGCTCCGGTTCTACGTGTGTGCTGCTGTGCTTGTTGCAGTAGGAAAACCTGACTTTGTCTCTGGCCAAATGAGAGTGTGACATTGGGCCGAAGAACTTTAACATGGGTTAATTAGGTGCTCCGTCCGCTCAGCTCAGGGAATTCTCCCACCGTCTCCTTGAGCTCTGCCGCCTAATTTAATGATTTTCTGTAACGATATGTTCTACATGAATTCACTTGTACATAGGCATAGTTGCCCTGTTTTCTACTTTTTTTTCCTAAAAATATCAGCCCTAATTTGAAGCTAATACGTTTTGACAGACAAACAACCAGATTACCTGATTATATCAAGAATGTTTTATTAGCAAGTTTGACCAGGTAGGATGGTAAGGTCAATTAATTCCTTAGAGGCCTCAAGGGTCCATTTTTTCAAAACCCTGTGAATACTGGATTTTATCTTTTTTTTTTTAAACAGCCAGCACTCCCTGTTGAGATCCAGTGTGGACACTGCTGCTGCCTCTCATGGCAATGGTTTCTCTCCGTTTGCCCCTTGGACTTCGCAGGGGTCTAGTTCAGTAATAGCAGTGATGACTACTACTTGCTGACCACATGCTGCATGCCATACACTCTACGTGGCTTCTTTGTTCTTCACTTAACTGGGGTCTTCTGCAAATGGCTAAGGTGCTCAGCTGTGAACTGAAAGGTTGGAAGTGTCTTGCAGAAAAGGCCTGCCAATCTGCTTCCTAAAAAAAAAGTTGTTGAAAACCCTATGGAGCACAGTTCTACTCTGACACATTGTAAAAATGGCATGGGGGTGGTGTCTGACACAAAGGGAAAGGAGGACCAAGATCAGCAGCCCAAGGCTGATGCCTGTGAGGCGAAGGCCGGACAAGCCTCGTCTCTCTGCCATCTTTACCAAGTCTGACACCAACTGTCCCTCCCACAG
>NW_004443957.1:5108091-5116824 GCF_000243295.1 Trichechus manatus latirostris | reverse complement strand
TTCTCTCTCTCTGGGCCAGGAAGCCCACGGAACCATCCCCTACTGGTCTCTCCATCCTTGATGGTGATGGGCTCCTCCTCTCTGCTCGGGAATTGGTCTCTTTTAAGGCAAAACTGATGAATCTCCTTGGTAGGCCACAGTTACCCTACCACACAGTCATCTGGGTGGGAGTTACAAGATCAGGGCTGAAAAGGCCACACACATAAGTAATTAATCCACCGTATGCATGGAGTCACCATAAGTCGGAATTCACTGGATGGCAACTGGTTCTGCTGTTTCTACTCTGATCTTGGAGATCCCTGCTGTCTTTATGGTTATCCGGGGCTTCTTTTCAGAAGGAGCGCAGTACCTGACTTCCTGACCTACAACTCGGCTTGCTTTGTCCTCTAGCTTTTCTTCCCCATCAGGTTTGTTGGCGGTACAGCTTTCCCAACTTAGGTTTTGGGAGCTTCCCATCTCTTTTGCTCAGTCTTTCCCTTTAAAGATATTAGCCAGGAGATCATATTCTATTCTCAGAAATGTTATGAAATCTGCATTCCCGATGTCTAGTGGTTGCTGGTAGCTCTATACCAGAGCTTCCTTCTTGGCCCTTAGACATGCTAGGTTAGTTACTGTTAACTCTTGTGGGATTCCATATGTCATTTCAATGAAAATTGCATTAATTGCTGATGAGTGAATTATGTCAAAATAACCGATCCTTGAAAAACTTGGTTGGGGAAGGAGAGGTTTAAAAGAAATACTAGTTCATTTTGTGACCCTTAGGTATCCATCCCATAATAGATGGGAGGGGTTAAAGTACTTGCAATTTCCCTCTTTCTGAGAGGTATGAAGTAACAAAAGTATGTAAAATAAACATTTTTAGAAGACAGCTCCACTAGAGTAATGCAGTATGGGGTCCTTCCTCAGGGCATTTTGATTTAAGGCAGCACATTAAAGTAAGCCAGATGAACATACTTATAAGGGAAATGTTGATACCCAGTAAGCTTAATGTTTGCTTTCCTGAGGGATACAAGAAATATTCTTGAATCTAAGAATGTTTGACTTCGTTGACTCCTAAAACTGCCAATTTTATAAGACAGAATTTGGAGTTCTATTTAATCCATTTGTATAGAAAAATAAAATTGTGTTACTAATTTGTCTAAAAACCCTGGAAAATATTATATTTATTTTGTATTACGGGACAGTTTGAAAAGGGAAAAATGTTAGTAGTTGCTTGTGTCTAAAATTACATGGTTTTTGTTTTTTAAATTTTTTGGTAATTTTTGTTTTGTTTGGGAGGAGGGAGGAGTTTAGGGAATGTTTGAAAAGAAGGGTTGCAAAAAGAACATGATTCAGTAAGAAAATGATAAAAAACCCAAACGAAACCTGTTGCCCTCAAGTCGATTCTGACTCATAGCAACCCTACAGGGCAAAGTAGAACTGCCCCATAGAGTTTCCAAGGAGCGCCTGGTGGATTCGAACTGCTGCCCTTTGGTTAGCAGCCATAGCACTTAACCACTACTAAGCCTCATTAATGGCGGAGGTCAAGGGAAACCATTTTAATGTTTAGTGTAGTGGTGGTGGTGGGGAGTTAAATTGTCACGGGACCACAACAAAGCAATACAGGTAGTCCCCAGTTTATGACAGGGTTCCGTTTCATCAACTCCATCATAAGTCAGTTCTGACATAAAATGAATACTTCTTTTTTTTTAGTTTTAGTTATTGATGTGTTTTATTATCAGTATCTTTATAACTCTGATCTTTATTTGTCTTTGGGGGTTGGAAACATTATATATAAACTTAAAGATACATTTTAATACATACGTACATATTACTAACGGTAAGAAGTACAAAAAAAAAACATGGTCTTAAGTGCGGTTGGTCATAACTTGAATATATCATAAATTGAGGACTACCTGTATTTCCATTTATTTATTTACTAGTATTTGCTGTGTGCAAAAAATTGTGAAGGCAGGTTCTTGGGAAATGATAATACGGAGGGAATAATAAGAAATATATATGCACAGTAAATAATAATACACTCTGATATTGCCTTTCAGTCTTTTAAATCACTCTCACTAACATTACTTCCTTGGATTGTTAAAACATTTATGTGTGGATAAAAGGGAAGACCTTAATTATCCCATTTCATAGATATGAAAACTGAGGCCAGAAAGTGTAAATGTCTTGTCTAATGTAAGCAGTTAGGAAATGGTAGTTGTTGTTAGGTGCCGAGCTGATTCCTACTCATAGTAACCCTGTATTACAGAGTAGAACTGCCCCATAGGGTTTTCTAGGCTGTAGTCTTTTCAGATGCAGATCCCCAGGTCTTTCTCCCGCAGAGCCACTGGGTAGGTTCAAACCACTAACCTTTCCGTTATTAGCAGCCGAGCGCTTAACCGTTCGGGACTGAAACCCAAACTGTCTGATAGTCCTGGGATCCTCTTTGAGAGAGTCAGTGAGGTTTAGTGGACAGAGTATAAAGAGGAAGCAGAGCTGGAGGAATGTTATGCTTACTGGGTACTCTGTACATGGTGGCTTTAACTTTATTAAAAGTGCCTCAGGTTCTTCTTTTAAGGATCACTAGGAAATCTCTACTATTGCTAATGAATCTGAATCTCATGTACTCAAGCTTCCTTTGAATCACTTAGTGAAGAGCTGAAAGGAAACCAAGCTCATCTCTTGAGAGTAGACGGATGCCTGATGAAGTTGTACAATTTGCCAGTATGCCAGAGTGTCTGGGCATATGAATATGAAGTGGTCACTTTGTCCAGACAGAACGCTTTATATCAAGGAATGATTATTTCTTTCCAAGTTAAATTGATATATTATAACCCTCATTTGTACTCAAGACTTCCATTCCTTAGCCCAACTTTCAAAAGAAGGAAGAATGTTTAAATATAAGTAGTTCTTTCTCTGCTCTGACTTACCTCTTGTTTAAACCAACTCTTAAAATGGAATTTTCACAATTACCAAAGTAGGTAATACTCATACTTTTTTCCTTTTCAGGAACTACTTTAATATTCTGTTAATAGCAATTATCAATTTGTGAATGAAAAATGAATCTTTTCCATATAGATGTTTTGTGTCTATATCTGCTTAAATAGGAGTACCCCTGAGGGTATATTCATCCCAGCATAGCTCAATAAATAATGACATTTAACTTTTTTTAAAAAATTTTTTTATTGTACTTCAGGTGAAGGTTTACAGAACAAATAGTTTCTCATGAAACAGTAGTAGTACACATATGGTTTTATGACATTGGTTAACAACCCCATGACATGTCAACCCTCTCTCTTCTTGACCTTTTTTTTTGGTGAAAATATACATAGCCAAAGATACACCATTTCAATAATTTCCACATGCGCAGTTCAGTGACATTGACTATGCTCTTACAATTGTGCTGCTATTCTCACTTTAGATGAAGGTTTACAGACAAAATAGTTTCTCATTAAACAGCACACATGTTGCCCTATGACAATGGTTAACAACCTCACAACACATCAACACTATCCTTACTCAGCTTTGGGTTCCCTATCACCAGCTTTCCTGTCCCATTCTGCCTTCTAGTCCTTGTCCCTGGACTGCCGTTCTTCATTAGTCCCATTTGGTTTTATGGGGCTGTCCACTCTCCAGTTGAACAATGAACCTCGGAAGTGACTTCACCACTGAGCTAAAAGGGTGTCTGGGGGCCATACTCTTGGGGTTTCTCCAGTCTCCTTTAGGCCAGTAAATCTGGTCTTTTTTTGTGAGTTAGAAGTTTGTTCTACATCCTTCTCCAGCTTTGTCCAGAACCCTCTGTTGTGATCCCAGTCAGAGCATTCAGTGGTGGTAGCCGGGCACCATCTAGCTGTACTGGACTCAGTCTGGTGGAGACCTTGGTAGTGGTGGTCCACTAGTCCTTCGGACTGATCTTTTCCTTGTATCCTGTTCTCTTCACTCTCCCTTGCTCCCAAAGGGATGAGACCAGTGGAATATCTTAGATGGCTGCTCATAGGCTTTTAAGACCCCAGACGCTACTCACCAAGGTAGGATGTAGAACATTGTCTTTATAAACTGTGTTATGCCAATTGAGCTAGATGTTCCCCGAGACCATGGTCCCCACAGCCCTCCGCCCAGCAATTCAGTCCCTCAGGGAGTTTGGAAGTGTCTATTGAGGTTCCATGACCTTTCCTTGCACAAGTTTTGCTGGTTTCCCCTGTATTGTGTACTGTCTTATCCTTCACCCAAGATACCACTTATCTATTGCCTATTTAGTATTTCCCCCCACCCCTCCCATCCCTGGTAACCAACAAAGATTGTTACTTTTGAGGTGTGAACTTTTTCATGGGTTTTTACAATAGAGGTGACATTTAACTTTTAAAGTAAAAGCTGTATTTGGAGTTCATTCAACCTACAAATATCTTTTGATTTCCCAGTATGAGCTAGTCTCTGCTAGGTTTGAAATATGGGACAGATACAATCCTTGCCCCAGGGGAACTTGGAGTCTGGCTCCAAGATAATCTATGTTTTTGTTGATTTTCCTGCTTTTGAAGGTTGAATAAAATGGAAGGTTTAAGGCATTAGGACCTCACAGCTGTATATTTTTTTCATTTGAAATTGTGATACTTCTTCACAGATGAACTGGTCATTAACATGTTAATGAGCCACCATAACCAATAATGGGCTTTCATTAAAGATGAAGATGTAGGCTTGTTTTTTGCAAAGTGATATTCATTCATTTACTTGCTAATTCATTCATTCATACATGCATAATATGTTGTTTAGGCACCTACTATGTGCCAGGCACTTTTTTAGGTGCTGAGGAACATCAGAGAATAGTAGACCAGAGTTGCTGCCATGGAGTATACATTCTAGAAGGGGAGAATGACAATAATCAATATAAGTAAGTAAAATACAAAATATTTTACTTAAAATAAGTGTTAAGGAAAAACAATAAAGCAGGGAAGGGTGACATAAGAGTTGTATTGGGGCAGTTGATATTTTAGATGAGGTGACTTGGGTAGGCTTCACTGAGTAGGTGATTTTTTTTTTTTTTATTGTGTTTTTACAGGGCAAATTAGTTTCTCATTCAAAAAAATTTGTACACAAATTGTTTTGTGACTGTGTTTGCAATCCCCAGATTGTGTCAGTACTCTCCCCCTTTCCCTTTCCTCCCTGGGTTCTCTGTGTCCATTTGTCCAGTTTTCCTGTCCCTTCCTGCCTTCTCATCTTTGCTTTTGGGCAGGTGTTGCCCATGTGTTCTCGTATACTTGATTTAACTAAGAAGCACATTCCTCACGTGTCTTACTACTTGTTTTATATGCCTGTCTGATCTTTGGCTGAAAGATGGACTTTAGGAGTACCTTCAGTTCTGAGTTAGCAGAGTGTCTTTGAATTTTGTTCTACATTTTTCTCCTGCTATCTCCAGGACCCTCTATTGTGATCCCTGTCAGAGCGGTCGGTGGTGGTAGCCGGGCACCATCTAGTTCTTCTGGGCCCAGGCTGGTGGAGGCTGTGGTTCATGTGGTCCATTAGTCCTTTGGACTAATATTTGCCTTGTGTCTTTGGTTTTGTTCATTCTCCTTTGCTCCAGATGTGATGGGACCATTAGTTGTATTTTAGATGGCTGCTCGCAAGCTTTTAAGACCATAGATGCTGCTCACCAAAGTAGGATGTAGAATATTTTCTTTATGAACTATGTTATGCCAGTTGAGCTGGATGTCCCCTGAGACCATGGTCCCCATCCTTCAGCCCCAGTAACTCAGGCCTTCAAGGTATTTGGATGTGTCTAGGAGACTTCTATGACTTTGCCTTGGTCAAGTTGTGCTGCCTTCCCCTATATTGTGTGTTATCTTTCCCTTCACCAAAGTTAACTTGTCTACTCTCTAATTAGTGATTTCACCTCCCTCATAACCATCAAAGATTGTTTTTTTCTATGTGTAAATCTTTTCTTGGGTTTTTATAATAATGGTCTGATACACTATTTGTTCTTTTGTAATTGACTTATTTCACTCAGCATAATGCCCTCCAGATTCATCCGTGTTGTGAGATATTTCACAGATTCATCATTGTTCTTTATTGTTGCATAGTGTTTCATTATGTTTATGTACCGTAATTTGTTTATCCATTCATCTGTTCATGGACACTTAGGTTGTTTCCATCTTTTTGCTATTGTGAACAATGCTGAGTGAACATGGGTGTGCATATGTCTATTCATGTAATGGCTCTTATTTCTCTAGGATATATTCCTAGGAGTGGGATTGCTGGATCATATGGTATTTCTATTTCTGGCTTTTTAAGAAAGTACCATATCATTTTCCATAGGAGTAGGTGACTTTTGAGTACAGATGTGAAAGAGTAACCCTGCCATACAGATAATTGAGGAAAGATCATCCCAGGCACAGAAGACAGCAAGTAAAAAAGCCCTGAGGCAGGAATAGGCCTGGTATATTCCAGACACACCTCGGACGCCAGTGTGCTGGAGCTGAATAAACGGGGGGTGTAGGAGATGAGGTCAGAGAAGTAAGAGGAGTCCGATCATGTAGGACCATATGGGCCATAACAAGAGCATTAGTCTTTATCATGAGTGAGTGAGGTAGACAACCGTGGGAGGATCTGAAACAGAGGAGTAACTTGATCTGACTTGTTTTTGTAGGGTCACCTTGGCTGTTGTTTGGAGAAGAGTATAGGAGGTCTGGAACAGAGCGGGGAGACCAGCTCGGTGGCTATTTCTTTAATCAGAGAACTTGTGGTAGCTTGGACCACAGTGGCAGTGGGAGATGATGAGAACTGGCTGGATTCTGGATATAGTTTAATGTTAGAGCCAGTAGGATTTGCTGGTGGATTATATTGGGTGAAAAAGCTAGAAGAAGAAGAGACAAGCATGCTCTAGGGTTTTGGCTTGAGCTATAGATGGAGATGCCATTGACCGAGATGGGATAAACTCCAGTAAAAGTGGGGTGGGTATTAGTGAAGAGTGTCAATGGAAAGGTTGACAGTTTAATCTTACCCAGAGGTGCCTCAGAAGAAAGGCCTTGTGATCTACCTTTGAAAAATCAGCGACTGTAAACCTCATGGAACACAGTTCTACTCTGACGCACGTGGGATCGCCATGAGTCAGAATGATAGATGTGATCAATTGTAGCAAATACTTAGTTAGATGAGTAAGGTGAAGACTGAAAATTAGCCATTGCATTGAGCAACATCAGGGTCAGTGGATTGGTGAGGTCAGAAGCCCAGTCTGAGTTAGATTCAAAAGAAAATGAAAGGAGAGGAATTGAAAGCAGGAGGCAAATGATATTTCCTAGGAATTTTGCTACAAAGGAGAATAGAAAAATGAGCAGTGGCTGACAGAAATGGAGGATCAAGAAGAGGGTTTGTGTGATCGTTAAGGTTATGTGTCAGCTTGACTGGGCCATGATTCTCAGTGGTCTGGCAGTCATATGATGATGTGATCACTTCCGTGATGAGATTTAATATAATGTGATCACCTCCATGATGGGGTCTGCTATGAGTAGCCAGTCAGTTGAAAAGGAGTTTCGTTGGGCGTGTGGCCTCCATTGAATATAAGTGGACATTCTGGCAAGACTCGTGGGCTTTTGCTCATGCTGTATCTTGCAGCTGGCTCCTGTTCGTCTGACCTCCCGTTCTTGGGACTTGAGCTAGCAGCTTACCTGTGGTCTTGCTTGCCGATCTTGGGATGCATTGATCTTCAAAGCCTGTGAGCAAGAGCCCTGCTGTCTGACCTGCCAATCTTGGGTTCGCCAGCCCCTGCAGCTACGTGAATCAGGAGAAGCCTCCAGCCTGACCCACGGACTTGGGACGTTTCACCTTCTACAACCGCATGAGCCATTTCCTTGATATAAATCTCTATCTATATGTATTTATATGCTTTACTGGTTTTGCTTCTCTAGAGAAACCAGCCTAAGACTGTTTGTTTAAGATAAGAGAATAACAATGCACGTTTATGGAAAGAAGGAAGACCTGCTGTGTCCGTGTCCTTGGCTAGGTGAGTGGGAATGGAATCTCATGCACAGGTGAGAGCCGGTGTTATAGAAACAGAAGGAGGGGGCAGGGATTCTTTTCACAGATGTGAGTAGGTGAGATGTGCTGGTAGTTCTTTGTGGAAGTTTCCTTCTCTTCAGTTTTCTCAGTGAAGTGAGAATGTAAGCAACATTTGAAGCAAAAGAACTTTTTAAAACTCACCGATACACTTAACCAAGTTAGCCTTGTGGCTCCTTGAAATAAAAATTTCCATTTGGCAATGGGAGTTCACCTTGCCTTAAAGACAGAATTACCAAGCTTTGAATGGGGATCTTTCCTAATTCTCATGTGTTTCTAAGAATATGAGCAGTAGTGATAAGATTTTCATCTATATAAAGCCTTCAAAACAAGAATTCTGCTTATTGGCACAATCGAATGGTGAGACTGTAATGTAGCTTTGGGAACCACTGGACTAAAATCCAATTCAGTTATTTTAGAAACTCATTATACGTTTTAAATGGGTCTGTTTATTAGGCTGTAGACAGAGAAATTAGACTCCACATTTAAAACTTTTAAGAGCAACAATTTTCAATGGCTGTAGGAATGGAGAGGGATATGTGGTTCAAGTACTAAATATCACACTTTATTACTTATAGTTAAAATTACAGAAATTAATACTTGATTGAGTGTTCTGGGCTGTGGAAAATTGAAAAAGATACGGCGTTGCTCCATCTCCTGCCAGGCAGAAGCAGGGCACTCTCCTGTGGTGGATTTCTTGTTGTTGTTGTT
>NW_004443957.1:5105259-5107413 GCF_000243295.1 Trichechus manatus latirostris | reverse complement strand
TCACAAAATTGTGGTTTAGCAGAAGCAAAAATATTTCCCTTTCCTAAGCCCTGACTGAACGAGAAGCGCCGAACGATAAACTCCCTCTGCAGCAGCTTTTTAACATGTTCACAGTGGTGCTGGGGGAGAGACCTGGCCTCCTGCCTCTCCTGAGGAGGACACCTGCCCGTTCTCTTCCGGCCGAGTCGGCACACTGCACAGGTGCAGGGCTGTGGGGAGCCAGCTGGTGACCTGCAGGACGCGAGCAATGTTCCTGCCCTACATCCGTGGGGTTGATGACTAACTTGAGCCACACTCAGGAAAGTGTTTTTGCCGGAAAGTAATATTTTTAGAAAGGAAGGAGTTCATGTAATCCCATAATGCAGCTTGTTCTTCCTACATTTGGTTCTGTGTGGTAGTGTGTGCATCCACTTAAGTGATAGAAAAATTTTTCCTGCTGCCTCAGGGTAACTGCCCCCAAATAAATGATAGCACTCACTGTTAGGAAAATTGAAAATAAGATTAAAATGACAAACTTTTTGTTATATATATATATTTTACCACAATACAATTTAAAAAAGAAATACACCTAGTCATGACTAGTTTCTTCTGACCAGAATCTTCAGAAGTCTTTTCTCACACATATAGTTACTCTGGACTGGTGGCTGTGAGATCGAGCGCCCCAGTCCTGGTTGACCTAAGGAAGAGGTGAATATACCGCACTTGAGTTTTTAATTCATGTGAGTCAAAATCAGGACCATGTCCAAAGAAGGGGCTGACACTGACCTTACCCAGTGCTTACTCACCACTTTCTTTTCTATATAGCACATTTTAAACCCCTCCTTTGGCTCCTAATAATATACTGTCCTGCATTTAAAACAAAATATTCTTTGACTTTTTGTTTCCACAGCTACATTTTTTGAAAGAGAAGAGCGTAGTCTGGCCCTCTGTTCCTTTGAACAAACTGCAGCACCTATAAGTGTTTTTTTTAATACATAGTAGATGTGTCAGCATTCCGTTTTGTTCGGCATAAGGTTGTCATGAGTCACAGCCGACTCGATGGCAACTAACAATAAGGTGTGTCACAGACACCTAAGTGTCGGAACCAAAATGTATCCCCTCTTTTGGCTAAATACGAGAGGGGATGTTTTTCCAACGTTTATGCTGCTTATTTGAATCCATGTGTCCCATAAGATGGAGCCCTGGTGGCGCAGTGCTTAAGAGCTTGGCTGCTAACCAAAAGACTGACAGTTTGAATCCACCAGCCACTCCTTGGAAACTCTATATGGCAATTCTGCTGTATCCTAGAGGGTCACTATGAGTCGGAATCGACCGCAACGGGGTTTTTTTTGGTCCCATGAAATACCTTCCTTTTCCCCACGGAGCTTCCATCACATTTATCTGCCAAGAATATTTGAGTAGGAGAGTCTTAATGTCTGACAAAGCATTAAACATTCTCTGTGTATTTGTATCTAATACTTGATCCTCTTTCCCAGTCATACCTTAGGGAAGAGAATCTGTTCTTTTTAATGCTATATGTCATATCCGGTTGACAGCAAGAAGCTGCCCAGCTTTTAAAAAAACAACTTCAAGGTGATTAGTCACCTCATGAACTTGGCATTGTGGTTGCTTGCATGTTTGATTTGTTGGTTGGTTTTGATTTTGGTTTTGTACTCCTGGTTGTTGTCCTGAAAAGCCATACTGAATGCTAGCTGCTTCTTACACATGTGCCAGGTTGGACTCAGCTGATAGGGCTCCTCCGTGGAGCTCTCCCCCGCCTTGTTGCTTTATGCAGATGCTAACCAGGGGAAGGAGTCCCTGAGTGGTACAAATGGTTAATGCCTTCGGCTGCTAACCTAAATATTGAAGGTTCGAGTCCACACAATGGTACCTCAGAAGAAAAGCCTGGCAGTCTACTTGTGACCGTTCAGCCATTGAAAACTCTGTGGAGCACAGTTGTACTCTGATACGCATGGGGTCGCCATGAGTCAGAGTCGACTCGATACCAACTAGTTATTTTTAACCAGGGGAATTGTGATGAATGGAAAAGAGACTGATTAAAAAATGAGCACTTGAGTGGTTACTGCTATGACTTCAATATTTCATTTTTCAAATGAGGGCTTACAAAGGGGATTGGAAGCTTTCTTACCAAAGAGAGATCCAAGATGAAGATTC
>NW_004443957.1:5102587-5104770 GCF_000243295.1 Trichechus manatus latirostris | reverse complement strand
GTTAGATGTTAATGGTGAAATGAATTGACTTCAGAAGTTTTCTTCTTATCGTGTGAACTAATTTCCTCATGATGGAAATTTGGTAACACTTTACATATGTGTTTTTAATCTCTTAAGTAGGCATTCCTGTAAATTGCTCCAAACAGGATGGTTTCCTGGGAAAGTGTTGACAACAGAAGTCAGGCTTGACTCATACGTGACCTTGGAAAAGCCTCCTTGTGACTCTGCTTTCATCCTAGGCAATGCACAAGGGTGCTCGCTGAGGGGCAGCTGATGGTTCCAAAGCCAGCCTTATCTAAATTGGAACATCTTAGAATCACATGTAGGGGGCAGTGGTGGTTCAGTGAGTATCCCTGGATGGTGCAAACAGTTAAGCCTTAGCTGCTAACCACAAGGTTAGTGGTTCAAATCCACCCAGGGACTTCTTGGAAGAAAGGCCTGGAGATCTCCTTCCAAAAGATCGCAATTATTGAAAACCCTATGGAGCACAGTTCTACTCTGACACACATGGGGTTCCCATGAATTAGAATCGACTTGATAGCAATGGGTTTGGTCAATAAGTTTGGTGGTTTAGTGGTAGAATTCTCACCTTATGTGCTGCAGACCCAGGTTCAGTTCCTGGCCAACCCATCTCAGGTGCAACCACCACTTACCTGTCAGTGGAGGCTTGCCTGTTGCGATGAAACTGAACAAGTTTCAGGGGAGCTTCCAGACTAAGATGGACTAGGAAGAAAGGCTTGGTGATCGACTTCTGAAAACTCTATGGATTACAGTGGTCTGATCCCGTTGTGCGTGGGGTCACCATGGGTCAGAGCTGACTCAATGGCAGTTAACAACAACAGCAACAACAACAACAGAATCATATGATTTCATCCTGGGAGGATAAATTTTAGAGACAAGTAAACTGAGGCATTAGAATGGTCAGACGTCGTGTCTAAAAACCCAGTATTGGTCAGGGGTAGGATCTTGTCCTGGAGCATGTCTCCTCACTCATGTCCTCTGTCTGTGGAAGGGCTGAGTATTCGTGGGGGTCTTCAGCCAGAGCACAATACTTCTTGATAAAGTTCTGCCTTTGGCTAGGTTGAGTCCTTTCTTAAGCTTCATAGGCCTTTTAATTAGCTTGCCACATGCGAGGCACTACAGTAGGATTTCAGAGTTAAAGAGATGAATAAGTTACAGTCCTGCTAATCAGGCAGCTCATATCTTAGAGCAGCTCATATAGAGAGAATGCAAAAGCTGGACAATGAATGACGAAGACTGAAGAATTGATGCCTTTGAATGATGGTATTGGCGAAGAACATTGACTGTACCATGGACTACTGAAGAACAAACATGGCTGTCTTGGAAGAAGTACAGCCAGAGTGCTCCTTGGAAACAAGGATGGCAAGACTTTGTCTCACATACTTAGGGCTTGTTATCAGGAGGGACCAATTCCTGGAGAAGGACATTATGCTTGGTAAGGTAGAGGGTCAGCAAAAAAGAGGAAGACCCTCCACGAGGTGGATTGACACAGTAGCTGCAACAATGGGCTCAAATATAGCAACGATTGTGAGGATGGCACAGGACTGGGCAGTGTTTCATTCTGTTGTACATGGGGTCAGTATGAGTCGAAACTGACTGGATGGCACCTAACAACAGCAACCTATCTTAGAGGCACACGTAAACTGATAATTATAACACAAGTGGTTGTACCAATTAAGATTGCTTTCCCCTGCAATAAATGAAAATCCTGACTCACAGTAACTTAATTTAATGGGGGTTGGTACTATAAAGTCTGGTGGTAAGCAGTGCCTGATATTGGTATAGCAGCTCAGCATGACCAGACCCTGATGGAGCTTCCCACTTCCTGCTCCTTCCCCTGTGCTGACTTTCATGCTCATGCTATTCCTTCCCTGTTGCAAGATGGCTGTTCAGCTCCAGACATTGTGTTTGTCATAAAGGCAGGAAGAGATAAAAGGTTTCCCAGAAGCCAGCTTTCCTCCAAAAGATTTCCACTCTAGTTCATTAGCAGAGCTATGTCATGTAGTCACTCATAGCTTCAAGGGGGAGTCCCTCTGTGATGCAAATGGTTAATATGCTTGGCTGCTAACTGAAAATTTAGAGGTTCAGTCCACCCAGACGCCTCAGAAGAAAGACCTGGTGATCTACTTCTGAATAATCAGGCCACTGAAAATCCAATGGAG
>NW_004443957.1:5096309-5101475 GCF_000243295.1 Trichechus manatus latirostris | reverse complement strand
GCATGGTTTAAGTTCACCTATCAGAGTAATGCCTGCAAAAGTTCCCCCAGTCATGCTCAGTATAGAATATTTAGAATGTGAAGAAAAAGTATAACATGACAAGATCATCATGATGCCACAGTCCGGATGGAGAGGTTGCAGTTCACATTTCTTTAGAGTAAAACTGCCCCCATGTCAGGGGGCTTCATGGTGCTTCTTAAACAGATGCCCTAAACAGCATATTTATTAAGTTCCCCATCTTGGCTATGCAGCTCTATTAGGCACTTAGGAATACAACAGTTAACAAGACAAACGTGGTCTTTGTCTCTCTTTTATTTGGGAGATAGTAAACAAGAAATAAATAAGATGGTGTTTAGTGCTGCAAGAAAGTGAACAGGGTAATGAGTTTGAGGGTGACTGTGGGTCAGGGTGAGGC
This sequence comes from Trichechus manatus latirostris, assembly GCF_000243295.1. Taxonomy (NCBI): domain Eukaryota; kingdom Metazoa; phylum Chordata; class Mammalia; order Sirenia; family Trichechidae; genus Trichechus; species Trichechus manatus. The sequence continues at coordinate 5,101,060 of NW_004443957.1, read as the reverse complement.
TACTTTAGAGAGGAAGCCTTTTCTTCTGAGACTTGAATGAGGAGAAGGTGCTGGTCCTGTGAAGATGGGTGGAGAAGGGTTCACACCAGGGGAACAGCTGGTTCAAAGGCTCTGAGGTAGGAGCTTGCAGTTTCTGGGGACTAGACAAAAGGCCAGTGTATCCAGAGGGTAGTAAGTAAGGGGCCAGTAGTAGGAAATTTGGTCAAAGAGGTAGTCAGGGGCCAGATCCTGCAGAGTCTTGTAAGCCATGGCAAGAAAGTTAAGACTTCACTCTATTTCCAGTACTTGCAATGGGAAGTCATTGGAGGATTTTAATCTAAGGAGTGATATGGTATTTGCATTATCAAAAAAAATTTAATACACTTGTCATAGGGTAGGGGGTGGAGAAGTGGAATCATGGAGACTAGATGGAAGGCTGTTGAAGGAATCCAGGAGAAAGATGATGTGGCTTGAATCAGCAGCAGTGGAAATGGTAAAAATTGGTCAGGTTTAGAAAATATTTTGAAATAGAACCAATAGGATTTGCTGATAGATAAGATGTTGAGGGTGAGGGAAAAAATACTGATAATAATAATAATAAAAACAACTTGGTTTTTGGCTTGAGGAACTAAACAGATGGTGACTAAACCAAGGAAGACTGGGGGAGGAGGGGCACATTTGGGCGGAGGTTTTCACGTGAGGGGTGATGGTGGGGAAAGTGGTCTTGGGTATGGCATAAGCAAGAATTCTCTTGTGGAAATATTAATTCTGAGCTGTCTGTATCACATCTGGAGCCCTGGTGGCACAATGGTTAAGAACTCAGCTGCTAACCAAAATGTCGGCAGTTCAAATCCACCAGCCACTTCTTGGGAACCCTATGGGGCTGTTCTGCTTTGTCCTACAGGGTCGCTCTGAGTTGGAATTGACTCAGTGGCAACGGGTTATATCACATCCAGTAGCTATCCATGCCTGTGTTCCATCCCAGACCAACTGAAATGAGCGCTCTAGAATATTTCAGAGTCCCCAGGTCAGTTTAACATGCAGCCAGGTTTGAAAAACCTTAGGTGTAAAGGAGGTATTTAAAGCCGTAAGTCTGGATGATATCACCCAGGGCGGAGCTGTCTAAAATATATGATGCTGCTAATAGATTACAAGGGGACTCTGATCCCCCTCGGTCCCGGGGGTGGCCAGAGCCTTTGGCTTGGCACAGTTTTTCTCTTTTTGTGGGCTCTGAGATGAAAAAGACTGGGAAGCCCTGACCCAGATGGAATAGAGGCCTGAGAAACAAACCTTGGAGAATTCTAAGGTGGCAGGCTGGCAGAGGAGGAAGGGCCAGCGAGGAAACTGAGAAGGAGCTGGGAGAGTGAGGTGTGTCTGACGCCAAGGGAATGATGTGTTTCAAGAAGGAGGGGTAGTCAGTTTGGTCAAATGATGCCTAGAAGTTGAGAAAGATGAGGATAGAATGGAGTTCGGCATTCGGCAAGATAGAAGCCATTGGTGACCTTGAGAAAACAGAGTTGTATGGATGGAGGCTTATGTCAGGCCAGTTAGCAGAAGTGCATTTTGAGCCTGAGTCTTCCCACCAAGCCTGGTAGCAGTGATGAGGCCTCTTATTGGCACATTGCTTCTTCTTTCCCCTGTTGAAACCCAGAATTTCTGTGAGTTAGAAAATTCCATTCAAAATGACTCTGTTGAACTAAATATTTAATCTTTTGGAATGTGGTACATGAATTCTGTTATTAATGTGTCAGTTTTATAAATGGTATGTCATCTGTTCTTTTCATTTAAATCATTTTCTTTTTAATATGACTTTGCTCCAGATGAAATCTGCTTGCTATTTTCCTGGTATATGTAGTTGTTTAGCTCTTGCCAGTCTTTGTCTCAAGAGAGGTTGTTTCTAGCTTAATGAATCACAGCTACTTCATGCATGAGGTACGGTAAATAGCGTCCTCTCAAGCTTCACTGCCTGGTACGTAAGGGCTCAGTAAACATTAGTTGAAACTTAGGCAAAAATAACCCTATGACAGACACCACAACTCTCGCAGAAGGAGAGTGTGGTGAGCGTTGTGAAATCCCTCAGGAGGAACGTACCCAAGTCACCACTGTGGAGGGGAGAGTTTCTGTCCATGAGGCCATCCTCACTAGCCACCTGCTCCTGCTCTATTCCAGCCCTAGGTTGCCTCACTTTGGGCTTCATAAGCACAGAGTTTGTTGCTGAAAAAACAGGAGAACTGCCTTGCCTTTTGGTTTTTGAGTACAAGTTCTCCATTCCACCCTGGCAGTCTGCTCTCAAAGAATCCTTGGGACCTGTGGTGGGTGTGTGGGGTGTTATGTCGTAGCTATTAGTAGTTCCTACAGCCTTCATGAGATAGCATATTCCAGAACATTGCACATCAGTGACAGGTTTTTAAGACCAGGGAGTGTTCCCTGGACTGTACCCCTCTGCCTGGCAGTGGGATCTGAGCTCCTGCAAGCATTCTGTTCCTTATTGCACAGGAGTAGATGACTAACCTACTTTAAATCTCTTGGAAACTCTACAGAGGAAACTTCAGGATTTATGCCCCCTTATCCAGTTGACCTCTGTACTTTTGGGTTGCCTGTGGCCTGGGAATTTGTGCCCTCAGAAAACATTATGAGGTTTTAACTCTTCCATCTCAGTAGATTATAGAATCGTTACAGATTGGAGTGTTTTAAATTGTTAAGAGATCATATTTGGCTGTACTTTCATATTTGTAAGTACCACACCTCAATATTATGATTTATCTTGTTTTTGTGGTAAGGTAGACTTTTAGTATTATTTGCAAAAAAAGCAGAATTTTAAGGAGTAAAGACAACAGAGAACTTACTGCTAGAGGTTGTCTAGATAAAAACTTTATCTTTTTTACATCTACACTTCAAAGCCTAAACTTTCTAATTTTTTATTATAGATGTTTTCAAACATATACAAAGCAAAGAAAGTTGTATAATGAATGTCCCATGTACCCATAAGCCAGCCATCAATATTCTGAATCCTGCCATTCTTGTTTCATCTATCGCACACATCTCCCCCACCTTCTTTTTATTATTTGCCAGGTGTATCATATTAAGTTTTTGTTAGTTGATGCTGTGGCACCAAGGCCCCCAAATCTCAGTGGCATATAGTAGCAAGTTGCATGTTCTTCCTGGGTCCATAAGGTTCTACTCAGTTTCTTTTTTCTGGCACCATAGCTGAAAGATCAGCCTCTACTTGGAAGATGCCTATCCAGGGTTGTTTCTGAAGCGGCTTCTACAATGAGTGGGTCATAACCCAGGGCCAGGAGATGGGAGATTTGCTGGAAGGAAAGGTCTGTCACCATTGCCAGATACTTAAAAAAAAATTTGCTGTCCAACTCATAGTGGCCCCATGTGTGTCAGAAGACAACTGTGCTCCATAGGGTTTTCCGTGTTTGATTTTTCACGAGTAGATCACCACACTTTTCTGGGTTGACTCAAACTTCCAACTTTTCAGTCAGCAACCTATGGTGTTACTTGCATATCCAGAGACTCCTTGCCAGATACTTAAAGAAGTAAAAGGGTGTTGTATTTTTAGCATAGATAGTGTGATACACTAGTATAAATTAATCTGCACCTTAGGAGCAATGAGTTAACGTTTGAAGTTCCCTGATTAGGAATATGGAGCCCTGGTGGCGCAGTGGTTAAGTGCTCAGCTGCTAACCAAAAGGTTGGCAGTTGGAATCCACTAGCTGCTCCTTAGAAACCCTATGGGGCACTTCTACTCTGTCCTATAGGGTTGCAGTGAGTCAGAATCAACTCAATGGCAACGGTTTTTTTGTTTTTTGTAATTAGGAATATATACTCCAGGGGAAGTGAGTTAACATTTGAAAGACCCTAACTGGGAATCTACTCTCCAGACGATGTCTCAGCAAGTGCTTAAATATCTAAACTAGAGAGTATATTCATTAGCATTAGGAGCGCTAGAAGTAATTTTTCATTGGTAACATGAGTGGTTTTCAAGTTACATAAATTGACTAGAAATACTGTTCACTGGCCCAACAGCAGCAGATTTGGTTTGGTTTTGGTTTTTGCCCTTGCATCAAGGAGCATAAAATCTTTGCAACAAACAAGTGAATATCGTTCGTAGTGGTTAGTATTCTAGGCCCAGGACTCCATTCTTCTCTGTGTTCTGCCACTTGAAGGATCCTGATGATTCTGTCACTTGTTCCAACTAGAAGGTAGTTGACGCCGGCTGCTAGAATGTTGTTTCACTTGCCTCCAACAAACATTTCATATAACTTCTTGTTTGAGTATCTAAAGGAGAGAGAGCTTGGACTTCTGAGCTCACAAGAGCAGGTTGTATGACTATTCTGTGCCTGTTTTCGTTGTAATACACCACCTACTAGTGAAACTTTAGGGGAGGGGATCTACAGGTCTCATCTACTTTTAATTGTTGGAGTCTGCTGGTATCTACCATAAGAATGTGACTGTTGTGAATAGCTGGCCATATTGGCTTGGGTCAGTTTGGATTAAGGAGAGTAAGAACTTAAGAAGAAGCCTTTGGATTTGTCTGGAGAGACATTAGTATCTTCCCAAATTATAAAAGGGCCACGAAGTTCCCATATAAGAGATCGTTACTGAGAGCTATCGTTAGGTCTCTACTTGTTATCAGGAACTGCTTTGATAATGTTTAATCATTAACATGGAGTCCCTGGGTGGCAAAATGGTTAAGTATTCAGCTGTTAACCTAAAAGTTGGTAGTTCAAATTCATCCAGAGGTGCCTGGGAAGAAAGTTCTG
>NW_004443957.1:5093571-5094676 GCF_000243295.1 Trichechus manatus latirostris | reverse complement strand
GGCTCGAGAGGACAAAGTAAAGCGTGAGAATGAAACGTGCGAAGACCTGGAGTTAGGAAACCAAAAGAGAAGAACACACTCAGCATTTCTAAAGCCAAAAGAACTGAAGAAAAACTTCAAGCCTCAAGTTGCAATATTGAAGGATTCTATGGGGAAAATATTAAACGACGCATGGAGCATCAAAAGAAGATGAAAGGAATACAAAGAGTCACTGTATCAGAAAAAAATCGGTTGACATTCAGCCATTTCAGAAGGTAGTGTGTGATCAAGAATTGATGGTACTGAAGGAAGAAGTCCAAGCTGCACTGAAGTCATTGATGAAAAACAAGGCTCCAGGAATTGACGGAATACCAATTGAGATGTTTCAACAAACAGATGCAGCACTGGAAGTGCTCACTTATCTATGCCAAGACGTTTGGAAGACAGCTACCTGGCCAGCTGACTGGAAGAGATCCATATTGTGCCCATTCCAAAGAGAGGTGCTCCAGCCGAATGCTCAAATTATCAAATATCATTAATATCACACACAAGTAAAATTTTGCTGAAGATCATTCAAAAGCAGTTGCAGCAGTACAGGGAACTGCCAGAAATTCAAGCCAAATTCAGGAGAGGACGTGGAACCAGGGATATCATTGCTGATGTCACATGGATCTTGGCTGAAAGTAGAGAATACCAGAAAAATATTTATCTATATTTTATTGACTGTGAAAAGGCATTTGACTGTGTGGATCATAATAAATTACTGATAACATTGTGAAGAGTGGAAATTCCAGAACACTTTATTGTGCTGATGAGCAATCTGTACAGAGACCAAGAGGCAGTCAAACAAGGGGATACTGTGTGGTTTAAAGTCAGGAAAGGTGTGCATCAGGCTTGTATCCTTTCACCATACTTACTCAGTCTGTATGCTGAGCAAATAATCAGAGAAGCTAGACTTTATAAAGAAGAACACGGCATCAGGATTGGAGGAAGACTCACTAACAACCTGCCATATGCAGATTACACAACCTTGCTTGCTGAAAGTGAAGAGGACTTGAAGCACTTACTGATGAAGACCAAAGACTACAGCCTTTAGTATGGATTACACCTCAACATAAAGAAAACA
>NW_004443957.1:5087937-5092948 GCF_000243295.1 Trichechus manatus latirostris | reverse complement strand
AGAGAGATTTATATCAAGGAAATGGCTCATGCAGTTGTAGAGGTTGTAATGTCCCAAGTCTGTGGGTCAGGATAGAGGCTTCTCCTGATTCACATGGCCGCAGGGGCTGGCAAACCCAAGATCAGCAGCCTGGAGAGCAGGGCTGTTGCTAACAGGCTGTGAAGATCGACGAATTCCAAGATTAACAGGCAAGACTGCAGTTAAGCTGCTAGCTCAAGTCCCAAGAACCAGAGGTCAGATGAACAGGAGACAGCTGCAGGATCCAGAACGAGCAAAAGCCCCCAAGCCCTGCCAGAACATCTGCCCACACTCGATGCAGGCCACACGCCCAAGGAAACTCCTCTTCAGCCGATTGGCTACTCATAGGAGATCCCATCATGGGGCTGATCACATACCAGATCTCAACAGGGAAGTGACTACAATATCACATGAACGCCAAAACACTGAGAATCATGGCCCAGCCAAATTGACATACAATCTTAACCATCACAACCATCAATGAAATTGATTGACGCAGTGGCTGCAACAGTGGTCTCAAGCATAACAGTGATCGTGAGGATGACGTAGGACTGGACAGTATTTCGTTCTGTTGTACATAGGGTTGCTATGTGTTGGAACCGACTTGATGACACCTAAGAACAACAAGTTTAAAATACTGGGACTTTAGGAAAAACTAGATAAGATGTCTCTGTTGACTTCTTCAGCTTTTCTCCACCCTGTTGTCCTGTTGTTAAAATTTATAAGAAAAGGTTAAGAATGAGTGAGAGGAGAAAATAAAAATAAAAGCATGGGCATACTGTATATCAGGCATATAATGTGTGTGTGTGTATATATGTATGCACACACATGATCCCTTCTTTCCTCCTTAGCTGGGCCATTTTCTTCAATAATATGGCTTCAAGTCAGGGTTCTCACTCTTTTCTTCAGATGCTTTGGGGATAGAACAGTGGGTGCAGATACTCAGGGTGTTTAAAGATTGAATATGAAGGTCAAGGCACCAGCTAGACCAGGGATGACCTGGACATTTTGTGGGGCTTAGACCAAAGGTGAACAAAAGTGATGGAAATCCTAGGAATAACCCCAAGGCAAAGGCGACAATGAGTCAGAAGCAGGCCGGGCCAAGCAGATGCCAGGTCCCAGGCTCCAGCAAAGGATCTGGACACATCAGCATTCTGAGCAGGTAGTGCAGCCCTCACTTGAGGCCACAGGATCGTGAGGGATGGGACAAGTTTTGGGAGTCCTGGCTTGGGTAGGACAAGTCCTATGACTGTTGTCTTAGGTCTAGTCTATCTCAGGGTATCCCTTGATTCTGGATATACCTGAGGGTTTTTCCGGCTTTGCTTTTCTTTATAGTTGGCCATCACCCCCGTTTCTGTCTTCTCTTGTTCCTCCCTTGTCACTATCCTCACAACCAGCTAAAAGATTGCCAAACCCATGAGCTTTGCTTTTCTCCGGTACTTGCTGTTAGATCTTTGCTGAGCACTGTTTGTTGCAGTCTTTTGTCTGTGCATACCTATCTTGGAGGGCTGATGTGAAGATTGAAGGAAATAATGCAAAACCAGTAGCACAGTGCCTGGGTCAGAGCATGCCAAATGCTTTACATTCATTTTCACATTTAAACAACTCTAGCTCTTCTCAGATCTGGGATGTGGGGTGGGAGGGAACCAGGGTTAACAAATGCACTCAAGGCCACTTCCCCAATCCCTATCTTCCTGGTTTGGTCACTAGAAGAAGCTTTTCTGGCTTAGTATTTATCTAGGTCAACCCATGTGCCCGCTTTTTGAAAGCTTGACTCTGTTACACTCTCCTCCCCATCTGAGGAGCAAGTAACATTTGCGAAGACACCCAGCACAATGCCTGGGGTGTACTAGACAGAGCTCTTTAATTTAGGGCTTGGTGAATAGTTTTTTGTAATTTTCAGTTTGTCATAAAACAGGATACTTTTGTGGATTTCAAGTCCTTAGGAAAGAATGTTAAAAAACAAAAACAAAACTTTGGGGGGTCCTCAGAAATTGCAATATTGACCTCTGCTCTCAAATGGATTTCACGATTAAACGATAGTGGGAAAGTTTCATTTTAAGTCCCTACTATTGTATTTGCTCTTAGTCTTAAAACTCTATGTGTACTTTAAAAAAATGTTGGAGCATTATATGGCATGCTGTTTTTTTAAAAGGCTTTTCTAAATAACCTGTCATGTAACTTAACTAGAGAAAATACTGAAGTATGTTAAAGGGGAATTCTGCAAGTGACAGGTGACGTAGCTAGGTACTAAGAATAAGAAGACCATTTTATTTGTATATGGTGAAGGTGAGAAGCCACTGATAGTGAGGGTGTTTATTTTAGTTTTGGTTAAAGGGAAGTAAGTCAACTTTGTTTATGTGAGATTTTCTTGTCAGACTTTTTGTTCCCTTCTCCCCGTGTTCTTGCCCACACCTCTGACAATCGGAGTTATGGAATGGAAAACCTTTAGGTAAGACTCTTAGGGTTTTGAAATGTGACTGCTTGTAATTCTGGGAAAGCTACACTAAAATGTGAAGTAATTTGGTTATTACATCATATTGGCTAGTAGGACATGTTCCTGTGCTACTTTTTTTATACCTCCAATAACCTTTGTTGTTGTTAGTTGCCATTGAGTCAGCTCCGACTCATCACAACCCTGTGTACAACAGAACGAAGTATTGCCCAGCCCTGCGCCTCTTCACAGTTGTTGGCATGCCCAAGTCCATTGCTGCAGCCACTGTGTATTTTGAGTGCTTTCCAACCTAGGGCACTCGTTTTCCAGCACTGTATCAGACAGCATTCTGTTGTGGTCCTTAGGGTTTTCCTTGGCTAATTTTTGGAAGTGGATTGCCAGTCCCTTCTTCCTAGTCTGTCTTAGTCTAGAAGGTCCACTGAAACCTGTCCACTACGGATGATGTTGCTGCTATTTGAAATACTGGTGTCATAACTGCCAGCATCACAGCAACATGTAAGCCACCACAGTATAACAGACTAACAGCAAGGGCATATAATGGCAGTGTGACAAGATGGTTTAATTGAGCAAGCCTTTATTGTCTGTAATAGTCTAGAAAGGTAAAGAGATTATTACCTGATTTTTCTCATAGAGAACAGGTGTAACTATGATGATTGGCCAAAAAAGAAAAACAAAACTCTTGACTGTTTCCTGTGCTACACCACTGTAGTATATAGTATCTTACTGCAAATTTTACTAGGCAGTAACTGAAAAATACAAGTGGTCCTTTTAGCACTCTGATAAACTTGCCTTATGCAAGAGAGAACGGTGAGCCTGAGCGGGACTGCCAGCCAGGCTCGCTCACCAGCTGTTATGGATTGAATTGTGCCCCCCCAAAAAATGTGTGTCAACTTGGCTAGTCCATGATTCCCAGTATTGTGTGATTGTCCACCATTGTGTCATCTGATGTGATTTTCCTATGTGTTGTAAATCCTACTTCTGTGATGTTAATAAGGTGGGATTATCGGCAGTTATGTTAATGAGATGGGACTCAATCTACAAGATTAAGTTGTGTCTTATGTCAATCTCTTTGAGATACAAAAGAGAATAGCAAGCAGAGAGACAGGGGACCTCATACCACCAAGAAACAAGAGCCAGGAGAATAGCACGTCCTTCAGACCTGGAATCCCTGCGCTGAGAAGCTCCTTGACCAGGGAAGATGGATGACAAGGACCTTTCCTGAGAGCTAACAAAGAGAAAAAGCCTCCCCCTAGAGCTGGCACCCTGAGTTCGTACTTCTAGCCTCCTAGACTGTGAGAGAATAAATTTCTGTTTGTTAAAGCCACCAGCTTGTGGTATTTCTGTTATAGCAGCACTAGATGACTAAGATACCAACGTAGAGGAAACAACGAGGGAAGTGTGAGGCGTTTGAAAAGGCTTACTCAACATGCTTGTTCTTCTCAAGATTTCGGTCTTAGGCAGCAAGGCTTGGTAAGTTGTTCTTGTCTTATGAGACTGTGCAGAGGCCAGTGTGAAAAGGCATCGTAGGGGATACATGTTACAGTAGATTGAGAAGCATTTCTAAAAATTTGAAAAAATAAAAATTAAAGAAGAGAACAAGAATCACTATAATTTGAACTCTAGAGCTAAAAAAAATCATTATTCAGGAGATTTGAAATTTTAAAATAATAAACAGTGTTATAAGGTAGTGAAAGAAAATGGGTAGAAATGAAACCATAGGGGTCAATTAGAGTTAGATATCATTAGTAGTACTAATTTTGGGGGGTAAAATGAAGAAATCCATGTTTTATAGAGTCACAAAAAATGAGTCCTGGAAAGCATTAAGAGTGCTTAGAAAAGAAAACACTTGTAATAGGAATCCCTAATTTGGCAGAATTGCTTGCTTAAAAAATAAAATTAGAAAATTACATATTTTGATTGGATAATTTGGGACAAATGATCAATAAGCAGGGAGGAAAAAAAAAGGAAATTGCATATTGAATCAGAATCATCAGAACAAGGGATTTGTTTTTAATGTAGAAGGTTGTTGGCTGATTGCCAGAAAGGTAAGAGAAAATGGTAGAATTGCCAATAGGAGCTTATTTAAGTAAACAAAAGCAGTGTACCAACGCACTAAGGTGAGGAGGCTGGCGGAAAGACTGAGGAAGATAAGGAAGCCTATTTGGGAAAAGGAAGTGAAGTCAGGGCAAGGAGCCAGTGCATACCATATAGTACAACACACTTTATGCCAGGTGAATAGTGCAGTTTGGGCACACAGCACCCAAAAATGGTGTGTGATCCCTAGGGATGGGCTCTGCTGATGAGCTAGTGGATTGTTAGAGCCTTAGAGGAATTATTCTTTAGTTTCTGCTAATCAGCTCCCTTTAGAGCTGAAAATATGTATAGTCCATAAAGCTTCAGTATGTATTACACCTCAACATAAAGAAAACAAAAATCCTGACAACTGGACCAATAAGCGACATCATGATAAACGGAGAAAAGATTGAAGTTGTCAAGGATTTCATTTTACTTGGATCCACAATCAACACCCATGGAAGC